>NC_061129.1:610000-838935 GCF_905220365.1 Vanessa cardui | reverse complement strand
GCTTTTCATAAACATCTACATTCTAGAAATCCGTCTTCGGAGCTTAAAGCTATTTTCGCATAAATACTTGAACCTAATATTAGGGGTAATTTTGAATAGTGATACTACACGTACGTACAGACGTCCCACACACCCCCCACTTCCATCACGTGGGGGAAGCGCGTAAAGCGGTTTTCCAGCGAAAAAAAAAAAAAAAACGTGTGCACTTCAATTTCTAGAATCCAGGCTGTCACTAAATTTTTTTAACTAAAACCCAAGTCTTCTGAACCAGGGGCAATAATGTATCTAGCCAAGAACTCGAAACTGGTAAATAGAAATTGATATAATTATTCATATGTATTTTTCCGTTGGCTCGTCATATATAATATATAATCCCAATAAACATAATACGTTATTAATCCCACCGGAACTACGTCATTTTTATCTTATCAATTCTTAAATTTAATACAAACAAAAATGTATTTTAATACCAAATAAAGTGATAAGTAATTACATTCAAGTTAGCTAATACATACATTTAAATCTCATAATAAATCTCATGTAACATAACAGGCTACCACCCACCATTGGTGATACCACTGAAGTACAGTTAATCCCCCTCTTGTTAGTTTAATTGTATGGAAAACTCACAGAAAAGAAAAAGTCTCTAATTCCTTACTTCACTCAAACCAATAAGATAGATGATACATACGTAAAATACATAAGATATAATGACAAATGCTCTCCCTTAGCTTCGACAAGAGAGCTAAGAAACCCCAGAAGCAATAAAAAAAGCGTGGAATTAGTACATGTTGACTTCCAGGCTATAGTATAGTATATTATACATATGCTGTGACTGTATTTTTAAATGTTTAAAAAGATTAATTGCTGAGTTTTTTGCCGGTTCTTATTGGTAGAACCTACTTTCCAAACCGATGGTAACGTCTTAATATATGAAGTTGTTAAATTACAATTTAAGAGAATATGTAAACACCTACTTGAATAAAGTATATTTTGATTTTGTTTTTGAGACGTAAACACAGAAGCAACATCAGGGTGTGGTCCACAATCGGGAGGATCGCTGAGGATCTCACAATGGACAGCGTGACATATGAATAAGGAACTTTCAACCTTCCCTAGTCGAAGAGACACCCAAAGAAGATTTTCGTCTTAAAACATTGTGAAAAACATAATTAAATATACGATTGTGGGGAATAAATCAGTCTCTCCCTAATACCAACAAACCGGCTAAAAGCTAAGTTTTAAGAAACAACTAATCTAGATAACGTCTCTCGCGGGACGGAAATGAGGCGAGCGAGACGACGATACGTCCGTCTGACACTGAGCGACAATTTACCGACACGGCTGGATATTGCTGTTTGAGGCGGGCTATGAAAACTGCGAGTCAATGCTTTATTACTATTGATGATTATAATAATACTAGCTTTGCCCGCGACCTTGTACACCTTTGGATATAACAAAAAATATCAAAATTGGTCCAGCCGTCCCAGAGATTAGCCGGAAAACAAACAGACAGACCGAAAAAAATTGTAAAAAAAAATATTTCGGTATACCTATGTGCCGTGTATAAATACATATATGTATTGGTCTATTTTAATATTACAATCGGACACTCCAATTTAATTACATGTTATATATAGGTAAACTATAGATTATTATACACGTCAATTTCAAAATAAAGTCAAAGTTATTTAAATATTATTTAAGTTATTTAGATATTATTGCCCCTCCATACGATTCCCGGTAGCTCGACGTATATCCGTTAGGAGGTAATAGGGGTGACTATTTACAATAATTTTAACCCCCATATACATAATCCAAAAGTGAATCATTTTTGAGTTATCACGTTTTTAGTTTTTTTTTTAATTTGTCAAAAATGCAACTTCAAAAATTTATTTAAAAAAAAGTTTCAATTAAAACCTATTTTTTCTTTTGTTTTATAAAAACACTGATGTTTCAACATCAGCCTGTAAATTCTCACTGCTGGGCTAAAGGCCTCCTCTCCCTTTGAGGGGTTTAAAATTATTGCAAATTGTCATCCCTATCACCTCCTAACGGATATACGTCGAGCTACCAACAACCCTGTATATGGTTTTATGTAATATTTTTGAAACTAATTTTTTGTTATTGTTATTGTTTTGGTATTGTTAAGTGATATATTTTTAATAACTATTTATTTCCTGACATTGAACTGCTCTCAAATGTTGTTAATTTGTTTCTGTGTGTTTGTTATTTAATACGTAATTCATAGCGGAAGCAACTTCGTTCCAACTGTATGTTTGACGATATCGCGTTATTAGATACTTATTCAATTATTCATGCTTATGGTGTTCCGTTTCTTTATGGCATAGGATTGCGGACGAGCATATGGGCCACCTGATGGTAAGTGGTAACCATCACCCATAGACAATGACGCTGTAAAAAATATTAACTATTCCTTACACTGTCAATGCGCCACCAACCTTGGGAACTAAGATGCTATGTCCCTTATGCTTGTAGTTACACTGGCTCACTCACCCTTCAAACCTGAACACAACAGTACTGCGTACTGTTGTTTAGCGGTGGAATATCTTATGAGTGGGTGCTGCCTACCCAGGCGGGCTTGCACAAAGACCTACCACCAAGTTAAATTTCGTACAAATTCTATTTTATTCAACCAACGTTCCCAGCCGAAGAATAATTGAAGAGATTTGGAAAATTTGTTTAGGTAGTTGGTCCGATTTCAATTTAATAAAATACAAGATTGTACGGCACACTACAATTTTTTATCGCTTGAGCATTTTTGTAATTTTTATAAATTATTTTCTCAGAATTTTATTCGGGTTTTTCTCTGTTTGTGATTAATGTTACATTACTGATGACAGAAAGAGACAACCGTGTTGTCAAATTAAAATTATGTTGATACAAATCCATTACAAGTAAATCCACAAGACAAATCTGTGGAGATCCGTGCAAACGAAAAAAACCTATAGTCTTCTTTACAAAGTTTCACTGTAAGATCGGCCATATTCATAAAGAAAAAACACTTTGGACTAGTTCTTCTGGAGAAAATGCTTGTGGCACCAGGATTCTCTAACTTGGCTTGGTGGATATACAGAATATATTCCAAAATACAAGTTTCGCTGTTTAATAACAACGAGCAAGCAAATTTCAAACAAATTTAACTCATGGTACTATAGCGATGCTTGTCCGGAATTAAAATCCAAATCTTTCGTTGATATTATTATTATTCGTTGATAGTATTGACACACACACACACTCACACACACACACACACGGTCTGAGTTTTAGATTTATTAATTAAAATAATAGTAATTAGTCTTAAGAACTTATTGTAATACCCTTTAGAATTGTAATAACGTTGGGAAGGAACTGACTTCTGACACACGGTTAACACTAGTTCAGAAATCAGGGCTGCACTATTGTAAGATGTAAGAAATGGTTAACAATAAAGCATTTTTATTATTATTATTATTATTATTCACATCCCACCACTGGGTCATAACAGCTGTTCGTATTTTACTATATTATGAACAAAATTGTAGCATTAAATTCTTATTGGACTTGATACCTGGTCGCTTTAAACATGAAGGAATTGCCTACTAATAGTATAAAACTTAATTAATCAATTCAATAGGTGAGTTTGTGAATGGTCCACCCATTGACACAGATTCTATACGAAATAACTATTCCTTATATCGCAAATTTACCACCAACCATGAGAGCTAAAATTTGATGACCCTTGTGCCTGTGTTCACACTGGCGTACCCTTCAACCAGGAAACTACAATGTTTAGCGGTAGATTATCCACTAAGATAATGAGATGATAAGTAGAGATGGCTCAGTGGTTAGAACGCGAATCTTAACCGATGATTGCAGGTTCAAACCCAGGCAAGCACTGCTGATTCATGTGCTTAATTTGTCTTTTTAATTCATCTCGTACTCAGCGGTGAAGGAAAACATCCTGAGGAAACCTGCATGTGACAAATTTCATAGAAATCCTGCCACATGTGTATTCTACCAACCCGCATTGGAACAGCGTAGTGGAATATGTTCCAAACCATCTCCTCAAAGGGAGAGGAGGCCTTTAGCCCAGCAGTGGGAATTTACAAGCTGTAGTTGTTGTATCCACTAAGAACTTTCCACATCACCCATATCCTACAACCAACAAGGTAAAAACACTGTAATTATTTTAAGTAAAGTTATTGCATCTTCATAAGTCTGATGACAAAATAGAGATATTCTTCAAGAAATAAATGACCTACAGACTTTTTTTTTAAATAAATACTGATGTTTTTCGAGAATTGGATTATACAGAAACACGTATTGATAAAGTTATTCCTTAAAAGACAACCGTAAGTATACGATAAGTCAAGTGTTGATTGTATATTTCGTTACGAAAATATATAGAACTAGTGGTTGGGCGCGATTTCACCTGCGTTTCATGGTATTCGTTGGCAAAAAAAAGTAAAAGCAAATTTGCTTCATACTAAATTTCATCAAATTCGGTTTAGCGGTTTAGAACATTAATATTAACATTAACATTATTAACATATGAGACAACATCACATACATTACTCTGATCCCAATGTAAGTAGCTTAAGCACTTGTGATTACGTTAAGTCAATGAAAAAAATTCAGGAATACTAAAAAAAACTACTACCTAAAAATAGTGTATCTATTTTTAACATAAGCATAGGTATATCTGTGAGATAGAAATACAATACAAAATAAATAATTAGATATCGCAGAAGCATGGCACTTGCTTATTGATAGTGAGAGCTCTACGGAAGAACTCTACAGAGCGGATAGAAATTTCGACTATTTTTTGTAAACATACGTTGCATGGGTTTATCAATTAATTTGACTTGAAACCTGGAGTAAAGTAAAAAGTAAAGTAACAGCCTGTAAATTAATCAGCCTGGGTTTGAACCCGAAATCATCGGTTAAGATCCACGCGTTCTAAGCACTGAGCCATCTCGGCTCAGAAACCTGGAGGTGAGGCTTTAATTCACAAAGTGTTTTAAATCTGAAACGTCATAAGTTTAATGTTCGAGCCTTGTTTGCATAAAGGACACCAATAATTAAATATCTTTCCGACAAATAATAATATAGCATTGTGCCCCTATGAGCGGTGATACTTACCATCGGGTGGCTCTTTTACCACCTAACTGATAAATGTTTGTTTGTTTTGTTTTTGTTTTATGGTATAGGTTGGCGGACGAGCATATGGGCCACCTGACGGTGTAAGAAATATTAACTATTCCTTACATCGTCAATGTACCACCAACCTTGGTAACTAAGATGTTATGTCCCTTGTGCCTGTAGATTATAGATACTGGCTCACTTACCCTTCAAACCGGAACACAACAATACTGAGTACTGTTATTTGGCGGTAGAATAACTGATGAGTGGGTGGTATCTACCCAGACGGGCTTGCACAAAGAGCTACCACCAAGTGCTATATAAAATTAAACTAATAACAAAATAATAACTTCTAATACCTATCTCTTATAATTTACAATAAATAGGATTTTATATCTTTAATAAGTTAAGATCATCTAGAGCCTTTAAGAACTAAGTTATGGTTTAATATCGCGAAGATTTTTTAATATGACCGTATCTCGTCACCGGCGCTCGAGTCATTTTATGTACTTTACAAACTTTTAAATTCAATTAGACATCAAAGAAGATTATGGATGGCACGATTTTTGCAACCTTTTTTTAGTTAGGCAGAATAGCAAACTATAAAACTAATTGAATATAAACATATTTTTATATAGCATTGATAGGCAAGCAGCCAAGCAGGATATATTAATTGAAATAATCGTAACTGACATGACTTTGTGTTTTTTAAATGTTGAAAAAGAGTAACTACTGAGTTTCTTGCCGGTTCTTCTCGGTAGAATCTACTTTTCAAACTGGTGATAGCTTCACTTAGGTAATTTTAAAATGACGACAAAAGTGCTTGTTAAAGTTTATTTTGATTTTGATTTTTGAACGTGCAAATTATAGACAACAGTCCACTATGGGAACTGAGATATGATTCTTCTTTCACTGGCTCATATACCCTTCAAGGCGGAACATAATAATGTTCAGTAATATTGCTTGGCTGTAGAAGATATGATCAATGTGTACCTTATCAAATGGGCTTGAATAAAGCTCTACTATCAAGTAAATAAATAATTCAAATTCAAAAAGCGTGTGATTACTATTTTTTTAGCATATCAGATTAGTAATTATTTCAATACGTTATAAAAACGTATCATTTCTCAGGCTCATCCGAATTAAGCCAGTTGTTGGTACATATATTGCTTCCAAAAGGAATAGATTGTTTTATATGCAACTAATAGTCGCCCGCGGTTTCGCTCGCGTTTTAGGGTGTCGGTTGTCATGTGTCAGGCAAAATGTAACCTCCTTCCTTTATTGGAGTTTAAATTTGCTTCATACCAACATCTCATCAAATTCAGCGGTTTGGTCGTAAAAGAGCGAGAGTCAGAGTTACTTTCAAATTTATAATATTATTATACTCGTAGATAACAATGTCAAGTCAAAGTCAAAATGTTCTGTATAATAGCACAAAGTTAAAAAACATAAATCGATTGCGTGAAAAAAGTCACTTCGAAATTCGCACGAGTAGGGTGAAAAGTTACCACATGCTAATTCAGACCATTGGAGAGGATAGATAAACGCAAAACATTCTCGCCGAGAGGACGCTCTGAATAAACGCCATAAAGTATTTGATCGATTCATCTCGATTTTAACGACGAATACTTTACGACGAGTTACTTGAATCTTTATGGACCCGTAAAAAGGCCATCTGCTGAACAAATGAATTGAATAACTGCGATTGATATCCGTAAACGCGAGCACTCGTCTGACCGGCGGTAAAATAAAACAGGTCCAAGATGAAAGCTACGATAAAAAATCAACATCAATTTAATATCAATTTTTTAAAAATATATATATATCGTATCTTCAACAAGTGGTCACCGTCTCCTAGACTTCGACAATAAAAGGTGACCACCAATTAACATCAGACTTCAACGGACTTCAACTTATGCTAACCAATAATCTCTATTTAATACAGCCTAGTCAAATTGGCTCTCAACTAATCGTAATATATATTGCTTTATTTTTTTATGATTTGTTTTTATTACAATTACGAAACATGTTGCGAAATTATATTTACAAATATGCTACACCATACATGCTTTTTATACTTTTATTGTGCAATACATAGCATAGATAAATAAATAAATAAATAACAAATATGAGACAGCATCACATACATTACTCTGATCCCAATGTAAGTACCTAAACCACTTGTGTTATGGAAAATCAGAAGTAACGACGGTACCACAAACACCCAGACCCAAGACAACAAAGGAAAGTCATGATAATCTACATTGACTCGTCCGGGAATCGAACCCGGGACCTCGGAATGGCGTACCTATGAAAACCGGTGTACACACAACTCGACCAAGGAGGTCGCAGCCAAGATAAATGTTGGGTAAGTATGTATATCAATTTTCTAGCTTAAATAGAAAACTCTTCCAGGCGACCTCTCGACCTCTACCCAAAAATCCTCATAACAGTTAAGTTGTGGGGAAATGAATGAAAACTAAAATTAATTAAAATAAATATAACTTTATAATTTTACCTAATTATGCTACATGTGTTTCACCAAGCGGCATTGAATCGTTGTGGTGGAAAAAACTCCACATCTACTCCTTAAGAGAAGAGATTATGAAAAAATCTTCTTATAATACGCTAACGCCTCACAAATACCGCTTACGGAGCCTCCCGTCTCGTGGCCCGCGCGCCGCCTCTCCGCCCACTTAAGAGTAAATTATACAAATGACGTTCCGTTTTAAGTTCTCGTTAAACAGCGCGCGTTTTAGACACCGCACTCCGCTCAACATCTTACTCATATTAAAAAAGCATTAAATTGTAGAACGCTGAGCATTATGCCATTAAATGCACTCCAGTTTAAAGAATAACCACTGAACGCGGCTCGGATGAAATTGATACTTTTAAACTGACAATTAAATATATGCAAGTCTAAGAGACGCTGGCAAATCTATGAATAAAGAGGCCTCCCTGAAAGTTTTTCGATATTATCATATATATTACGGCGTATCCTTGTATATTTCGCGTCGAAATCCAACGAGCTTTGACTATTGTACTCCGAGTGAAGCGTATTATATGTTCGCCGTGCAGATGGGAAGAATTCGTAAAACGGCCTTTGTACGGGGTATTCATTGAAAACGTGCGCGTTGGAATTTTACTGAGAACGCTCGTCGCATTCCATAACTGCAGCGTCGCCCGCCGTCAGTCTGACTCAGCCCTAAGAATTCAACTAACAAGAAACCTTTATAATATTGTAGGAGAAAATCTATTTCCTCGCTGTCACAGATTACATAATCCGTGCAAGTTTCTCACCGTGAACTCGTAACGGGAAAGTTTGATTGTATTTCCCGCGGAGCGTCGTATGGTGTTCATTTTGGCAAGTCGCTCGGTGATTGTGACTTCGTTAAGTGAATTTACAACACATAAACCATACACACTAACAGCTCGTTTAATGTTCTATAAATTCGTCTGTTTATTCGAATAGAACTTGCCTTATAATATTGAGCAGAGATGGCGCAGTGGTTAGAACGCATGCATCTTAACCGATGATTGCGGGTTCAAACCCAGGCAAGCACCGCTGATTCATTTGCTTAATTTGTCTTTATAATTCATCTCGTGCTCAGCGGTGAAGGAAAACATCGTGAGGAAACCTGCATGTGACAAATTTCATAGAAATTCTGCCACATGTGTATTCCACCAACCCGCATTGGAACAGCATGGTGGAATATGTTCCAAACCTTCTCCTTAAAGGGAGAGGAGGCCTTTAGCCCAGCAGTGGGAATTTACAGGCTGTTGTTGTTGATGTTGTATAATATTCTTCGGATATTAAATGTTTTGGAGATCTGTTGGTTGGTTTGGAAGCTAATTTGATGCAGCAGACCCAAAAACAGATAATAAGAAAACATCTTCATGAAACAAAAGTTCAATAGATCATCAGACAAATGGTGCTAAATTTTATTCATTTTAAACATCCATATTGATATAGATAGTTACTTGGTCTTGGTCAATTTTGATGTGTTGTAGACGGACGGGCAAATCGAGCAACTGATGGTAAATTCACCACTGTATAGAGGTTAGCGCTGTAAGAAAAATCAAACATTTCATACATAAAAAATGCCCCACCAGCTTGTGACTATAGTTACACTTGCTCACTAACCATTCAAACTCGAACATAACAATTCTAAGTATTGCTGTTTAGCGGTAGAATATCTGATAATTAGGTGGTAGGTTCCAGGCGTGCTTGCACAAAGCCCTACCACCGCATAAAGTATCAAAAAATCTGGAAACGTATTCTCAGCGAATGGAACAATTTAATTATTTACCAGCACTGTTTTTATAACAAGACCATAAGGAAACACTGCACTACTTTAACCGTATAAACTTAATAAACTAAACGCTCATAAAAGCCTAAAGTTCGAGAAAATTCGACTTGAATTCTCCACACCCTAATGGCGCTTCGGCGTAATTCGTTCTCACTCGTAATGCAATTTCGTCGTTCGCCTAAATAAAAGCATATTTATAATTCCGTATGACAATAAAGACTATAATGGCTTGCGAGACGTCGTTTCAACTGGTATGTGTTACGCAGACGCGCCCTCGGGAGGCCATGATAATTACGCCCGTAATAACTTATTACTGGCCGGTGATAACGCGTTATTCACCTACGGGGGTCCTAAACTAATATCTGATATGCTGACTCTTTTCTTTTACTGTCTCTCTCTCGCTCACGCCTTATTAAATGCTTTATTAATGAGACGTAGTAATGACGTAGTTAATAATGTGACTTGGAATGTTTTTGACAGCCCCACGAGATTTTTTTTTATATTTTTTTTATGGTATAAGTTGGCGGACGAGCATATGGGCCACCTGATGGTAAGTGGTCACCATCACCCATAGACAATGACGCTGTAGGAAATATTAACTATTCCTTACATCATCAATGTGCCACCAAACTTGGGAACTAAGATGTTATGTCCTTTGTACCTGTAGTTACACTGGCTCACTCACCCTTCAGACCGGAACACAACAATACTGAGTACTGTTGTTTGGCGGTAGAATAACTGATGAGTGGGTGGTACCTACCCAGACGGGCTTGCACAAAGCCCTATCACCATGTTTATGTTACACTACTTATCCCCCGCGGCTTCGCTCGTATTTTAAGGTTTACCAGTAGCCTATGTCCTTCCATGGAGTTCAAATTTGCTTCATACCAAATATCATTAAAATCGGTTCAGTAGTTTTGAAGTGAAAGAGCAAGATACTCTGACAGACAGACAGTCTGTCTTACTGTTTGTCGCTATCTACTCTTTATTCTTTAAATTTACAATATTAGTATAAATTAGAACACATTTGATTAGAGTAAGATTTTGCCCAGCGGTAGGATTCATACGAGCTGTTACTGTTTCACACATTGTTGGAAATAAATATGCAATACTGTTTATAGTGTATTAGAAGCATTTCCGAAGTTTTACGTAATATGAAATTTATTATATGGCGAGCGTTATAATGAAATTATCTAATTCCCGAAGTGCTTACACAAAGCAAATTTTAATAGCTAAATAGCCTTAAACTGGCTGCCACAACCACTTTGTCTGCTCCTCCTCTGGGATAGCATAAAATACTTTCAGCCTTAAACTACTCGTAACTAAACGATCGCACATCTCTTCATTATTTCTTTACTTAAGTGCTCTATCTTTTGTGATTTTCTTGCGTTTATAATGGAGAAATTATCACACGTATGATATGTGGAATGAATTAAGTGAAGCTACCACCGGTTCGGAAAGTAGATTCTACCGAGAAGAACCGGCGAGAAACTCAGTAGTTACTCTTTTTCAACATTTAAAAAAAATACAGTCATGTTAGTTAATACAATTATTTAAATTAATATATCCTGCCTGGAAGTCAACATCTATTATTTTCACGCTTTTTTATCATCTATAAAATCTTGTATCGAATAATACACCTTTTTACCAATGTATTTTTTATAAACGATTTGAATTTACGAGACAATAATTCAACTGTCATTACTACTAGATTTAGCAATCAGTAGTTTAGTAGCCTCATGATGACGAAATGTAGAGAAACTTTTACGTTTTAATACTATACAGTTTTACAGGCTGGAAGAAATCGCTTGGCGTGATATTGTGCTCTAATTAAAACAATATTACGCAATTATATTTTCATTGCAAAGTCTTGATACAGACTGAAATAATTTTATGTATGTCGCTAGATTCACTCGGCTTTCATTTATAACTATTTCCATTATCATTAGTAGAGTTTCTTTCGCCGATTCCTCTCAACCGGCGGTAGTGTTTAATTTGTCAGCAAATAATTGCAATACTTCAACATTGAATAAAGAATTTGATTTGATTTTATTTCATTCCATTTCGTCACATATTTATCGTCTGAATTTATATTGAATTATGAAGTGACGTTCGAAAAAAAAAACCGGCATTTTGTTTAAAATGAAATATCTGGAAACGTACCTTTATTCTGTATAAAAATTGTGAAAACAATTCACTTCGGCTTTAAAAATTCCTCCCGGTACAGCGCTCAAATCCGATATTTTAAAATTCAGAGCGATTTATGCCGCAAAGAAAATGTTCCGCCTTCAAACGAAATTGTTACGTTCTACGTTTTATATTAGATTTTGTTTTAGAATTATGAAATATGGGATAAGGCGCAGGTGGCGTATAGACGATCTATTTGTCATATTACGTGAATTGCGTCAAACTGTACTATTGCAGTCATTATTATTGTATTATGTATTCGAATACCTGTCTGTGTAATGACTAATAACGCCATCCTTATGTTCCAAGTTCAAACTTCATTTTTTTTTTAAATGCCATGAATATGATAGTTTGTTGGTTGCCAGTATACCGGATTAGGGTAGGGACGAAATGCTAATTTATAATTAAAAAAAATATTTATAATTAATTAAAACCTTTCCAAGATATGTAAAATTTTAAAAAAATGTTTTGAAAATAACACTTTACTACTTGGCCTTTGTAAAGTCTATCTTGATATGGTTGATGTCCACTCATCGAATTAGCCATTATAAAATAACAAATTAGTATTTTGTGTTATGTTGTAGTTTGAAAGGCCAGTGTAAAGACACGCACGAGATACACACCATCTGAGGTATAAAAGTGACACGTTAACTTTATAAGGAATAATTAATAGCTAGTCTTTACAACTTATATGAAAAACGAATTACATTTTTGAAGGTCACTAAAATATTACTAATCTATTTCCAACTAGAGAGCCTTCTCGTTATTTTTAAATTTCTAAATTATATTTATTTCCAAATATAATTTCAAAGATTAATTATTAATCGCTAATCTTTACAAACTTTTTGAAATATTATGATTATTGTATTGAAGACAACTTAAAAATTACTAATCTATTTCCAACATTAAAGAACCTTCTTGCTAATATTAATGTTCAATTCATAAGGAAACGAACCCAAATTAACTTAAATATACCCCGGAACCGCATTTGTAAAATACCAAATATGTATTTCCATGCAAGCGAGGCTGCGGTCCATATTCAAAGTGCTAGTTAAATCTCAACGAACGTCGGAGTTCTTTTTGCTCATCTACAGCGCTGTTTGCGCTGAAATCTGACGTGAAAAAGCCGTGCGATTGTTTTATTTCGTTTAACGATTTTAAATAAATATATAATATTTATTCAATGTTTGTTTGAAAACATTGAATATTTTTAAATTAAATTAATTTTATTTTAAATAAAATATTCGCAGTTCCGTGATTGATATTATTGTATTTCGAAATGAAAATTTATTGTTTTAAATATATCGTAACAATAATGTTTATTCTGTGTGTCCGTCGTAATTAATAGTAACTAGTTTCTGCCCGCGGCAGTTCTCGTGTTTTCGGGTTAGCCGTTAAGTGTTATGGATAATTCCTTCCTTGGAATTCAAGCTCGTTTCATACTAAGCTTTATCAAGTTCGGCTTAGTATTTTAGCCGTGAAATAGCAAAAGCTAGGCATACAGAGTTTATTTCGTGTATATATTAGTCGTATAGATATTTTATTTATAGAAGATTATTTTTTTATCAAATTAGTTATTGTAAATTTACCGCCCTTACAGCCCGCGCGTATAATCGATATTGTAGTCCATAGGAATTAGTCATCAGACTTTCTACGACCATATAGGAAAGCTTAGTATATTTGAATTTCGATTTGAAAGTTAAGTTAGCCAGTGTGACTATCAGCAAAAAGCACATTCATTTTTAATCTAATTTATATTTTCTATTTATAACATGTGTAATTTAAAAGCGAAAGATTATTCTATTATAAAAAAATATTTATAATAATATTTCATTTATACATAATATACACTTATTATGAAAATATGAAATAAAATCGCTTCTAAACGAATTTACAAAAACAAACCACTAGCAATGTTTAAAGATACTTTAAGAATAGATCCCTCAAACGGGGCTGTCGGGGCAGAGCGGAGGGTGTAGCGGGTGTGGGGGGAGAGGAGGGTATCGACCGCTGCACCACGCCGCCGGCCGTTCACCCGCTACGGCGTAGCGTAACGTCGTAGCCGAACCACGACTACGAACCTTCCTGTTTGCGCCGACTTATTTTAGCGCATCGTGTACCGACGCTACGAGTATGTCAGTAGGTTATAAATAAGTTGCGGTCAAATTGCACCTTTTTTACATTTACACGATAAAGTACATTATTTTAAGCCTTCCTAACATTTAACAAAAGATTTTAATTCTTCGTTTCAGTAAATATATATATGAGACAATATCTACTTCTAAAATAAATGACATATTTTTTTGACACCCTAACATATATATTATAACTATATATTCCACACAACAACAAATAACCTTATTTTAAGCAACAGTTTTACATAGACCAAAAAGTACCTCGTCATTAATCAAATTACTTTTTTGTTTTATTATATTTATATATGCGTATTTGCTTTACTGAGCCATCTCAAGTATCTAAAGAGATTAAAATATAATTTAATAAATCTAATTATTCACATGATCAAAAAGAAAACATACAAAATAATTAGTACACTTTTGTTTAGAACTCACATTAGCCGAGCTCATCACAGTGAAGTGAGTTAATAATGAACAGTCATCCCGCTTATATAATATTCAGAAAGGAACAAATAATTACCACATCTGATGGTGGCCTTCATGGAATGATATATGAATACTGAGTGTTAGAATAGGATAGATATATCTTTGGATGTAAGGTTGCCTACCCTGTATTATATACTTAGATTATATTGTATAATTATTCAGTAGTAGTCACTCGCAGCCGGTCTCTTCTAAGGGTATTAGTTTTTATTACCTTTCTTGGAGTTCAAGTTTGCTTCACACCAAATTACATCAAATTCAGTTCAGCGGTTTGGTCGTGAAAGAGTGACAGACATACAAAGTTACTATACGACGAATGCTAATACGACACACTCACGATAGAAAATTTAATCGACAGTAATTTTAAATCGATTTCGGTCACAATACAATCACTAAGTTCAATTGTGATTGACCGAATATATTATTCGAGCCTTCATAAGGCACTTCAAAAAAACCGTTCGATATTTCAATATGTATAGTGCTTTTATTGTGTAAACTATTCAAAAATAGAAAGGACTTAAGCGACTGCTATTTTCAATCGTATTCTTTTTTGATTTAATATTTTACAGTATTGTAAAATTATTTAACTTGGAATCCAAACTAAGTCGATTGCTGAGTCAAACCAAAATTGCAACACGTATTACGAATTACAGCGTTAATGGCTATTCAAGCCGTATCTGAACAATTTTGTTGACGAATACTCGACACACTTTTAGGGGAGATCATCGTAAACCACTCACGAGAAATGCAAAGCTGAAATTGATTAAGTTCGTATTTTTTTCCGCGAGATACATTAATCACGACGTGGTTAATTAATCACCGTGGGTTGTCGATAGCACGCTGACCGACCTCGATAATGCCTCCTCCGACCCTCCGGCAGTGCGACCCTCCCATTTACAAAGAAATTAGGCGTAACACCCGCGATCCCGCCGCGTACGTGATACGCGTACGTCGGTGCTACTTCCGATTATAATAAAAGCCGACTCAGTTTTGCGATTGGACGATTATATATCATTCCATATATTTAAGAATGCTTTTATTTTTGGTGCGAATAAATGAATTTCATTTTAACTCGACCGATAATTGTGAAATTTGTTTTTGTGTTGTCAAGGGCTGTGGCGTGGACGAATACGCAGGTCGAAACTTAGTAGAGTCTATGATAAAGAAGCAGAAATAATGAAATATTATTAAAAATATGAGACAACAACGAGTCGAGATGGCCCAGTGGTTAGAACGCGTGCATCTTAACCGACGATTGCGGGTTCAAACCCAGGCAAGAACCGCTGATTCATGTGCTTAATTTGTCTTTATAATTCATCTCGTGCTCAGCGGTGAAGGAAAACATCGTGAGGAAACATGCATGTGACAAATTTCATACAAATTCTGCCACATGTGTATTCTACCAACCCGCATTGGAACAGCGCGGTGGAATATGTTCCATACCTTCTCCTCAAAAGAGAGAGGAGGCCTTTAGCCCAGCAGTGGGAATTTACAGGCTGTTGTTATTGTTTGTTGATAAGGACAACATCACATACATTACTCTGATCCCAATGTAAGTAGCTAAAGCACTTTTGCTATGAAATATCAGGTACCACACCCACACTCTAGGCAACATAAAAAAAACTAATGATAATCTATATCGACTCGCCCGGGAATCGAACCCGGGACCTCGGAGTGGCGTACCCATGCAAAACCGGTGTACACACCACTCGACCACGGAGGTCGTAAAAATAAAAATACCCCCGGTTTAACTTGCGTGGAAGTTCAATACATACACAGATTAATTTGAAACTTTGATTATATTAACTCTTAAGTTAAATTATGAACTATTTGTATATACTAATATACTATATTGATGTATATTTCATTTTTAACTTAAAAAATGTCGGACTTCTATACAATCTTTCAAACCTTATTTGACCCCCCTTAGGGGTAGAATTTCCTAAATTCCTTCCTTAGTGGGGGTCTACTCAATAAAACGATCCTACTTACCAAATTTCAGGACTCTAAATTTAACAGTTACGGTCAACGATGATGTATTCAGTCAGAACAGTCAGGACATTTTATAGATATATATAAAAAATAATAAGAAACAAACTACTCCGCAGTGATTTGATTGGTCGTTTAAGGAGTCGTAAAGACAAGAAATCTGATAGGTGTTGCTGTTAGTGGTAACTTGGACTAACGAACGTCCTCATTAGGGCATGTTACCACTATTACACAGACCACATTCTAAACGACTGTTCTAAAACTTTAGTGGATTTTGTCGCATGTTTCGTAGTGTCCAAATTTTATTATAATGGTCTTAAAATATTCTATGTACATATAATATGCGACCGCAAGCCTTAAGGTTCAATTTTGGAATCGGCTTAATAAAGTCGCTGTGTTTTTCTATAGGAAGGTTCTAGTATTCTCAGAGCTTGTTTTTTGGAAATCAGAAGCAGTTTAGTTGTAGCTGTTACCTGCGGCTTTTCTCATGTAGAAAATTAGTATATTTACAAATTGACTTCAAATATTTATTTGGTGATTGGTGTACAAAGAGGTCTAACTCTTTGTTTCCAAAAAAACTAGCTTGTGTCCTTTCTCAGGCTATTTGTGTACCAAATTTTATTTTTATCGGTTTAGTATATTTGGCGTGAAAGCGTAACAGACAGACAGACAGAGTCACTTTGCATTTATAATATTATATTATGGATTATGGATATTATGGATATTATGGTATTATGGTATTATGGACTATAGAAACACGCACGCTAATATTATGTATAAATGAATGCCATAGGAAATAAAACTATTCCCTGCATCACGTGGGTGCCATCAATCTTACTAACTTAATTGTCACTCCCCATGTGCCTGTACTACACTGGTACACTCACTTGAAATTGGAGCACGAGAACGACTACTTAACAAGTGGACTTAAAATTATTACTGATTGCTAACCTACCCAAACGGGATCACACAAATGCTATTGTTAATTGTTAATACGTATAATAGGTAATAAGTTATATGTATTAGAAAAAAAAAACCTAAGTGTATTCCCAACTAAAAACTATCTCTGTGCCAAATTCGATTGAAATCAGTTCAGCCGTTCTGACGTATTTTTAATAATTACGCATTTATAATTTTGGTAAAATTGATAATTAGACGTAAACAATTATAAATTAACATATTAATAAAAGTAATTCCGTTTAAAAGCTGATAAAACCAGATTATTAATAGTAATCTTAATTATCAATCTATTGTGATACATAATGATGACAGTGGAAAGCTAATTAGTGAAAATCAGTTATCAGTTCGGGGAGATATGCTTTTTCTGCAATTATTTTTTTTTGTAATAAAGTTTTATTTCGGTAGATTAACTGGCATATGAACCGCTGAGGTTTGAAGCCGACACTTCGGATTCTGCAGCCTTTTAAAATAAAGCCGCAACAATAACAGCAACAACAAAAGCCTGTATATTTCCCACTGCTGGGCTAAGGCCTCCTCTCCCTTTGAGGAGAAGGTTTGAAACATATTCCTCCACCATTTTATGGATTATACATGTGGCAGAATTTGTATGAAATGAGACACATGCAGGTTTCCTCGCGATGTTTTCCTTCGCCGCAGAGAACGAGATGAATTAAGATGATGAGATGAACAAATTAAGTACATGAATATTCAGCGGTGCTTACCTGGGTTTGAACCCGCAATCATCGGTTAAGATGCACGTGTATTAACCACTGGACTATCTCAGCTCAAGCCGCTACACCCGGGGTGTATTATTCGTTTTCCATTAGAACTTAATCAAGCCAGTTACAAGCACTGTGGAATTAAAACCGTATAAACTGTAGAGCTTTGCTAAATGCATACTGTTAATTATTTATATTTATATAATACCTGTTGACTTCCAAGCAGGATACATTAATTGAAATAATTGTATTTAATTAACATGACGCTGTATTTTTTAAATGTTAAAAAAGAGTAACTACTGAGTTTCTTGCCGGTTCTTCTCGGTAGAATCTACTTTCCGAACCGGTGGTAGCTTCACTTAATTGTAAAATGACGATTCAAAAGTGCTTATAAAAGCCTACTTGAATAAAGTTTATTTTGATTTGATTTGATTTGATTTGATTTATACAGACAGATGAATCATTTCGTATTAAACTTTCCTCATATGAATAAAAAAATTAGGAAAAGTAAAAAAGTGTAAATTTATTTATCCATGTTTAATTTTTGTAGTTTGTACATCGCAATTAAAACCTTGACCTCGTTTAAAAAACACACACACTAAATGTATTTTACGTTTTTTGACGTTATAGTAATTTTTACCTAATTTTTGTTAACTCTATGATTAAAGGAGTGTAAATTTATATTCAAAACTAGAAGTTGTCCGCGGCTTCGCTCGCAATTGCGAAGTTGGTTGTCATTTGTTAGGCAAAACCCCGTTGAAGTTCATGTTTGCTTCAATCAAAATTTCCTCAAATTCCGTTCATTGGCTTGGTCTTGAAAGAACTACAGATTTACATACAGACAGACACACAAAGTTGCATTCACATTTATAATATTAATATAGATATAGATTGTAGGAAATCTCAAAGTCTAGATCTATAAATTGATAACAAAATAACAAATAAAGCACAAAAAACGTAATACTTTGAACCCGCAATCGTCAAGATGCACGTATAATAGCCACTGAACAATCAAGGATATGATTCAAGATAACATAATCTTTTCGTAATCGGGTGTGTTTGAGCGGAAAGCGCGCTACTGACCAGTCGCGATGGGGTCGCTTAAGGCAGTCGGTCTCACAGTGATTGTGCTCGTTGGTCTCGGAATTATTGCAGGTAAATTCAATACGAAATATTCATAGTCGTGAAACTTCCTTGGACGTGATTTGATTCAAATTTCAAGGTTGAATTTCGGTGAAACCAAGTTACATAAGTTAACATATACACGAGTATGTCACTTCTACCACCCCACATATCAACGGTATTCACGCCAAATAATAAAGTTACTTTTCAATTTTATTAAAATAAAAAACTTAATCATGTGTTAATTTAGATGATGCGTTTGTTGTATAGTTTTTTTATGGAATAAATTGGCGGGCCATATGGGCCACCTGATGGTAAGTGGTCACCATCACCCATAGACAATGACGCTGTAAGAAATATTAACTATTCCTTACATCGTCAATGCGCTATCAACCTTGGAAACTAGGATGCTATGTGCCCTGTGCCTGTAGTTACACTGACTCACTCATCCTTCATACCGGAATACAACAATACGTACGTACTGTTGTTTAGCGGTAGAATATCTGATGAGTGGGTGGTACCTACCCAGGCGGGCTTTTTGCAAGCCCTGCCACCAAGCAGTTTTAACTTGCATTTTTTACAAGCTTTTATTTAACTTGCAATGTAAGTTTTTTCGGGTGAAATCTTACAACTCAATTTTAGTCTTCGTAATTTATAAGGATGTTATTCAATTAGGTGGTATCACATGGATCGTCTTGTGGACGAGGGATTCATCGCCACCACCACCAGAACTAATCCCGATTGACTGGTGGCAACATTGCACGCTCTACCAAATCTACCCTCGCTCCTTCAAAGACAGCGATGGTGATGGTATCGGTGATTTGAAAGGTAAATATCAAAATTTATAACAGGAAGGAAGATAAAATGCATATTTATATTATATAACTAATAATAGAACTATAGGATCTCGTTACGTTTGCCACTCAGTAAAAAAAATTCACCTGCGCGATTCAGAAACTTCGATGATTTGATAAGCGCCATCTATCGGCACCAGGAATATACGGACTTCAAAAGCAAAAATATTACAATGGCATATTATTTTCGCTCATTGTAAATAACGTGGCTGTCGCTAATGATAGCTGAATTGGCCTTAGATTCTGAACCAAGCTATTATGACTAGCGTCATCCATTATTATATTCTGACTATTATAACGACTTTGTACAGCAACGTTGTAAATAATTGTGAGCGACCGTAATGCTGTAATCGTTTCCTGTATTTATACAAAGCCAAGAAGAAAATAAACGTAATAAAAAAAAATGAAATTGCATTTTTATAACAACTGTCGATTAACTCGAACGCATTCGTAATGAGTTTCAAATATACATAATGAAATATTTAATTTAAATTTGGATCTCGTTAAAGATTGTCAAAATTACCATCATGGAATTCAAGGCTTTACAACAATATTAACTAACATTCAATAATTACTGTAATTATTTTATTGTTCTATCGTTTTAGGTATCACAGAAGAGTTGGAGCATTTCGCTGATGCAGGAGTGGACGCGATATGGATGTCTCCAATCTTCTCATCGCCGATGGTCGACTTCGGTTACGATATCAGCGACTTCTACAATATCCACTATGAATATGGAACCATGGATGACTTCAAAGTCCTTCTTAACCGATCTCATGAATTAGGTAAGCCAAAAGAGTTGTAATGATGCCTATAAATGTCCAAATACTGGGCTCTACTCTTTAAGAAGGTTTGGAGCTGATACTACCACTCTACTACGCTAGTTGGCAGTGTTTGTCACGTGTACCAGAATTATGAGTTATAATCCCAAGTATCTATAGTAATATAAGTACACAAAATTTCAATATCTCGTAAGAACGCACGCTGCGTTAAAAAAATTGTAAAGACCTCCAAAGATGAAATTTCGTCACATTTATATTGTAATTTTTTAGTAGAGCAAAATAGTGGAATCTAAAGGAATAGGCCCTTTTTATGTACAGACACATGTACCTAACCTACCGACTCTACCGACCAAGCAGTCTAATAATAAAATTCAAAATGTATTCTCAGGAATTATGTGTTATTACAAAACGTAATGATATTTTAATGTTCTATTCAAAACATCTGATAAAAAAAAAAACACAATTAAACGAATGATGACAATATTCAAATCAGTATACTAGTACTTATCATTGTCATATCACAAAAATACGGAAAAATTATTTTGATTATACTTTAAGTACACGCGAATAATTATCTTTTTTAAGCTGATAACGCGATAAATTCTATATAAATCATTTAATGTGAAGATTAGGAGCGATAAACTGATAATTGAAACCAGTAAGTGGTCAGCGATCGTGTTTCTTTCTAGGGGTTCTATACTATCTAGCATTGATCCTATCTGCAACATGTTTTTAATAATATAATATAAATATCTTCTATTTACACAAAAGCGAAATGCTACTTGCTAATTAATCACGGAATTACAGAAGCTATAAAACCTACATACTTGAAATTTGATTTTCTTATAGGTTGTAGACTTCTGCTAAGCATTATTTCGAAACTCTACCTAAAGGGGTAAAACAGGGTTTGGAAGTTTTTGTTTTATAAATTTCGTATAAAGAAATGCACAGGTTGAATTCTTTATATGTTTTTTGTTTACTGATTTACAGATGATAAAAGCTTTATTAATTTTTATTTAATTTTTAATATAGGTGTTAATATGTATGAATATTTATTTGTAAAACTAGATATGAATATAATTATATTAACTTATTTTATAATATTTTACGTATCTGTAAAAGTTGTCTGACGATGAATACAATATAATCCATATACTGGATCATTTACTTCTATATTAGTAAAAAGTTTTCAAAGAAAAACCCAAGAAGAAACTCGAAACCTACTCCGACCACTAGCCTACCAAGTTAGCATGTGCTAGACAATATTGACTGTAATAATTATAAACTTCATAGCATATACGTATCAAAATGGCGTATCAACATAATATACATAATATACAGACATAAGTCTGTTATCAAGATTTCACGAATGATATTTGAAGTGATTTTTTACAGAATTGCACTGCATCTGTTGATTAGTGTTATTGAAGTATATTTCCTTCACGCTCGTATGCATACATAGTTCGATTTGAGCTCATTTCTATACGTTTGATTGAATTATTTCTGATGTAAACTAACTCACTTGTTACTTCTGTTACGAATACGAACATGCTCGCGCTACGTATTTATAGTATCATAATGAGTGGAAAAAAATGATTTATTTTTAAATTAAAAATATCGATTTTTTTATATGTTTACAGGAATTAAATTACTTTTGGATTTCGTGCCAAATCATGCCAGCAATGAGTCGGACTACTTCAAGAAATCCTTGGCAAGGGAACCTGGATACGAAGACTTTTTCATTTGGGCAGATGCTCGGCCAGATCCAAACAATGCTTCTAATAGACTGCCACCATCAAACTGGGTAAAATATTTAACATCCATTATAAATTAATTGTACCATGACTTCCTTCCAATGCGCCTCCGAAACCTCATAATTTTATTAATTTTGACAGCAAATAGGCGTACATACATGTGTTTCATAATTTATCAAACGTCTTCCTTCGAGACCAAAAGCAACATTAAGAGAGAAGTTACTGGTAATTAGCACTTGAATTATTGTTAAATGTTACACAATAATTCAAGAACTAATTACCAGTACTAAAGTACCAAGTATGGTGTTTCATCGATGGTACTCTATTTAGATTTACACAACGTCTTAGTTCAAACTAAATATTGATTGTTGAAGACGAATAATTTGGACCGTATCATCTAACTTTTATAAATTGAAGATTTTTGTTTTAAATTTCAAACGATATCTAGGTAAGTCAATTTGGTGGTTCAGCATGGGAATGGAGAGAAGAACGTCAGCAGTACTATCTTCACCAATTCGCTGTCGAACAAGCAGACTTCAATTTTAGAAACGAAGCGGTTAGGGAGGAGATGATAAAAATCATGAAATTCTGGCTCGACAAAGGAGTTGACGGCTTCAGAGTTGACGCACTTCCATACTTAATAGAGGCAGATCCAACTGATCACGGTGGAAGATACCCAGATGACCCCCTGAGCGGATTAATACAATTTGAGCCGCACCAACTCGGTTACACGATTCCCCTGTACACGAAAGATCTCATTGAGTTATACGATGTTGTTTACGAATGGCGGGAGTATGTCGATCGATACCTGGAGGATAACCCCGGTGACACTCGGTAAGTTAAGAGCCTTATGTATGAAGAACTTTGTTATGAAGATAAAGCAGTCAATGACAAAAGTTTTAATAAGGATCTTATAACTTAGACACGCTCCTCAAAGTGATACTAGGTTTCTTCAAAACTTTTACAAGTAGAAAAAGTTTAAGGTTCTATATAATAAATCATACAATAATAGCTTTAGTTTGTTGGTGTATTGAATAAAATTTAGGTCGAAATACAAATTAGATTTAGAACAGATATACCCATTACATTAAAAAGGAGATAAAAACAATATCGTATAATTACACATATAAAATCTTATTCGTCATTAATGTGTTAATTTATATTGTCTGTGGTACGTACACATTGAGAACATTAGAACGTAATCTATGTTATATGTTTTAATCCAAAATTCAATTTTAAAATATGTCCCGTGAACAAAGAATCTATTTGCATGGTGCTTTTTTTGATTAGTTATAACATTCATTTCAGAGTGCTCTTCTCGGAAGGTTACGCCAACGTTTCCATGACGATGTTGTACTATGGCAACGAGGAGGGAGCGATCGGAGCGCATTTCCCATTCAACTTCGATTTCATAACAGATCTCTCCTCAAGATCCACTGCTAGAGATTTCGTGTACACTATTCTTCGATGGCTGACTTACATGCCACAGGGAGCAACGGCAAATTGGGTGGTAAGTGCACCTCATGGTGACAGCTATAAACACTTAACGCTACTTCACTCACTAAACGCCTGATCGTAACACGAAGTTCTATATCCTTCATATTGAGTAATAAGTGATTTTACTTAATATGATTGAAATATTCAATTGGCTATTACTCATTGCCGTGATATTTATTGGTTAGTTGCTATTTCAGCGGTGACATCACTACATAGTATAAAACAAAGTCGCTTTCTCTGTCCCTATGTCCCTTTGTATGCTTAAAGTAAAATAAAGTAACAGCCTGAAAATTTCCCACCGCTGGGCTAAGGCCTGCTCTCCCATTAAGGAGAAGGCTTGGAACATATTCCACCACGCTGTTCCAATGCGCGTTGGTGGAATGCACATGTGGCAGAATTTCGAAGAAATTAGACACATGCACGTATCCTCACGATGTGTTTGTATCCTTACGATTATAAACACAAATTAAGCACATATATATATGTATAGTGGTGCTTGCCCGAATTTGAACCCGCAATCATCGGTTAAGATGCACGCGTTCTAACCGTCGGGCCCTCTCAACTCACCCTATTATGATTTACCTATTGTGATTGCAGTTCGGTAATCATGACAACAATCGGATGCCCACGCGGTTCCGCGAAAATATGGTAGACGGACTCAACGCACTCAATATGCTGTTGCCTGGTGTAGCCGTCACCTATCAGGGCGAAGAGATTGGAATGAAAGATGGCTATGTTAGCTGGGAAGATACCGTTGATGTGGAGGCTATCAATCGAGGAGACGAAGACACCTACCTCCTTTATTCAAGAGACCCTGCGAGGACGCCGTACCACTGGAACAACTTAACGAATGCAGGCTTTTCCACTGCTAATAGAACATGGCTGCCTGTCGCTGAAGATTACCCAGAAATTAACTTAGCTAAACAGAAGGAGGATGCACGCAGTCACTTTAAGGTATACTCACTAATGATTATCAGAATATAAGAAAAATCAAAATACAGTCTATTGGAAATAGGCTTTTACATCGTCATGCGCGTTTGTTCGAAACGTAAATTTGTATATTGATCAAGCTTAGCTCAACGCTTTCTTATATCTTTTCTTATATCAAAAATATTCCTTATTTAATACAAGATTTCGCCCGTAGCTTCACTGGGTTGTCATGTATTAGGCAAAAAAGTAGCTTATGTCCTTATTTGAAGTTCAAGTTTGCTTCATACGAAATTTCATCAAATTCGGGTCAGCGGTTTTGTCGTGAAATAACGACAGATATACAAACAGACAGACAGACTTTCACATTTATAATATTAATATAGATTTATTTATATTTATGAATTGCCAAAATTTCCAAATATAATTTCATTTTCAGGTTTATCAAGCTCTAACGGCTCTGCGCAAAGAGAAGGCTTTGTCTCACGGCGAATACAATATAAGAGCTCTATCAGACCGTTCCTTGTACTTGGTTCGGTACCTCAGGACTTATGACACGATAGTGCTCCTATTCAATGTGGCTGATCGCTCTGACGTCATCAACCTTAACAGTGTCATGCATCTTAAGCTACCAGCAACTGTTTATATTTCGAGCATAAATTCTACCAGGAACACAGGGTACGGAAAGACTATATTATTCATGATAGATAAAGTATTCGTCATTTTTTACGAGTTACCTAGTTCATCGCTCATAGACCCTTGTGCCTATAACTAAACTGGCCAACGCATCGACCCAATAATAGTATATATTGTTGTTTCACGATAAAAAAAATGATTTTGAGTGGTACCTAACAAGACGTGTCTTGCACAAACTTCTATCGCCATATATGTGGTCTTTGGTATATAAATAAAATAATTATTATTTCCAGCATTTTATTGCAAAATATGTTCTATGAATATTAGGTATAGAAAGTGAATAACAATCGAATATAGGTAATTAAGTAGGCTTTTATAAGAACCTCAAAATAACTATATTAAGTGAAGTTTATAAATTATATATGTATGGTATATAAATAATTTATCCTATCTGGAAATCAGCAAGTATTCTATACATCTTAGATCCATGGTAGGCAGCATCTAGATTGCTAAACTGTATGGAATGTCTATAAAATAAGGTGTCTATTTATTTAGGTAGTCAAGACTGCCTAAATAAATAGTAAAACATTCTAATCTAACAGCTCGAAATATTATTCCAGGGACGTGATTGAAAGTGAACAGCTGACCCTGGCACCAGGAGAAGCCATAGTACTGAAAGCCGAACCTGTTGCCTAAACGACAACGGATGCTTCATCAAAATCTATTCAAAATCTATTAGCATAAATATGGAGTCAAAACATTCACTGATAACTGTATATCTTCTGGATATTTTTTTATATGTTTAAAGCTTTCGATTGGTTGCAGTGTAATTTATGATGTAAATATTAGTTCTGTAATTTATTTGTAACATAGTCATAGGATTAGTCAAGATAAAATTGTGTAATTATATTTACTTTTGGTTTTATTTTTAAATTAAAACACATAGCCCTCGAGTATATTACATTTTGAATTAATTCATACAAAGAAGCGTGTTGTTCTCTGGTTTCGGAACTCTCAGTCATAGTCAGGACGACTCAAGAGAGCTTCATTATAAAAGTAAAGTAAACAGCTTATAAATTTCCCACCGCTGGACTAAGGCCTTCTCTCCCATTAAGGAGAGAGTTTGAAACATATTCGTCCACGCTGTTCCAATGCGGGTTGGTGGAATGCAGATGTGGCAGAATTTTTATGAAATTAGCCACATGCAGGTTTCCTCACGATGTTTTCCTTCACCACCGAGCACGAGATAAATTATAAACACAAATTATCCATCCAGCCATCTCAGCTTCATTATAACTGGATGTATATATAATATTTAGTAGACTGAACGTTTCTATTTATTTCAGAATGCTCTGAATTCCGATAATAAGGTTAATTAAATTTCTTAGTAAGGACAAAGACAATTACAAAAGATTTATTTTATCTGTATTATTAATATTATAAGTATGAAGTAACTCTGCCTTTCTCTCTGTTGGTCGCTCTTTCACGACCGCTGAACCGAATTTGTTGAAATTCGGTATATCTTTTCCAAAGAGGACGGGACACCTGAATATGCGTCAAGCACAAATTTATAAAAAATAAATATTATATATACATCCAGTTATAATGAAGCTGAGATGGCTGGATGGATAATTTGTGTTTATAATTTATCTCGTGCTCGGCGGTGAAGGAAAACATCGTGAGGAAACCTGCATGTGCCTAATTTCATCGAAATTCTGCCACATGTGGATTCCACCAACCCGCATTGGAACAGCGTGGTGGAAAAAGTTCCAAACCCTCTCCTTAATGGAAGAGGAGGTCTTATCTCAGCAGTGGGAAATTTACAGGCTGTTACTTTACTTTACTTTAATTTTTTTATTATTAGAAGCGTGTTATTCTGAAGATACAAAACGCACAAACAATTTTCCTTTTCACAATATTAGTATAGAAAATAACTTTGATTAACTAAAAAGGTTTACGTATGTGTTGCGTTTAATTCGAACAACTCTAGCGTTTGGTTAACATTCGTGTTTTAAACATATTTTCAAACCGAATGAGTAAAACATCAAACGCAACCGTTGCGGTCGGCCGCGCCACCGGATAGTATTAACTATTTTAAAACATCCCTGTTATTTTCATATAAACCTACCAGGATACCAGAAACACTATTAAACAGTTGAATAGGTTTTAAAACAAACACAATACAACATGCCTTTATAGAACTGTTCTTTATGGATTTTAAATGAAAAAGATTTGCTTCTTAATTTCCTAGCGATCAACGGTCAGAACCAATGGTAGATTGATGAAATTTATTATGAAACAGACTTTTATATTATGTTTAATTTTTTTTTCATATCTGTATTTTATAAGTATATGTATCAGGTATAGTATAGTTTTATAATTATGTATATTTAAATTTAAATATTCTATTTACTTTTGAAGATTTTTTTTAGTATTCTGTTCTATATACAGTATTCTATTCTATTCTACTTGAACCTGAAGGAAAGCTAATGTTTTTTACCTAATACATGACCCTAAAACGCAAGCAAAGCCCCGGGCGACAACTACTCATGATATACCTTATTCTAGTTGCTAATAAGGATGTTATTATTTTAAGCAATGAAATACAAAACAAAATCAAAATATCAAACAGCCCACAAACACGCGGATTTTTTAAGGATATATTAAATGTCTTGAAACATTTTGAAAACTTAAAAAAGTAAATTTAACTACATAAATCGTTTAAAGTACATATATATGCTCTTTATTTAATTTGAAAAGATATACATTATATATACTTCGTGATAAATAAACTAAAATATATCGAATTAGGATATTATTGTAGGCCGTTGACTTTTATACATCTTTGATATAGTTTTGCTGTATATAATATTTGCCTTTTGGGAGCGTCGGCGTCAAAGGCGCCTTTGCAGACAATTTTCCCACTAAGGACGTCATATATTGACTTATAATACATGCAATATATTAAACTACATGAAGTTCGAGGTAGGGCTTTGTGCAACATCACTTAGTATTGTTCCGGTTTGAAAAGTTAGTGAACAAGTAACAGGCATGATAATATCGTAATCCTCAAGGTCGGTATTGTATTATTACTATTAGCGTTTTAATGTATGGTTTATATTTCGAACATGAGTGATGGTCATACAATACATCTATACTAATATTGCCAGCCAGTGTAACTACAGGCACAAGGGGCATAATATTTTAGTTCCCAAGGTTAGTGGTGCATTGACGATTTAAGGAATAGTTAATATTTGTTACAGCGTCATTGTCTATGGGTAATGGTGAACACTTACCATCAGGTGGCCCATATGCTCGTCCGCCAACCATAAAAAAAATTATAAATGTGAAAGTAGCTCTGTCTGTCTGTCTGTCGCTCTTTCACGACCAAACCGATGTACCGATTTTGATGAAATTTGGTGGGAAGCAAATTAAAACTCCAAGGAAGGACATAGGCTTCTCTTTTTGCCAAACATCTGAAAACCAACCCCAAAAGCGGGCGAAGCCGCGGGCAACAAATAGTATTTTATAAAAAAAATTATCAAAATCGGTCAACCCAGTGAAAAGTTATGAGGTAACGAACATAAAAAAAAAATACAGACGAATTGATAACCTCCTCCTTTTTGAAGTCGGTTGAAAATAAACAAAAGAGCACAACGAACGCTTCTCTCATCTTTAAAAAATTATATAATAATACAGGTTCATAATAAAAAATAAAAAAAAATAGTCTAACTTGAAAGAAACTCAAAAGTTACTATTTTTAATTAATTGTAGAATGAGAATCATTTAAAAATATTAATTTATGTTATTTTTTTGTATAATGTATCTTTAAATATTTTGGCAATGTTTAAAATTCTCTCATTATTCTAGAATATGCTCCAATAATCTATATATTAATACACTGTTATCATTATTACAGGTATAAATGTATATTCTTTCATTGATAACAATATATTTCAATTGCCGTTATAAAATGTCTATAAATATTTATAACAGTTTTAATGATTAATTCGTACCCGCGAATTTGTTTCTCAAACATGACAAAATTAACTAAAGAGTATTATTATACATAAAGGATAAACTCATAAATGAAAACTTATTCTCAATAATAATCTAAAATTTTCCCCGTCATCATCAACTATTAAAATCATCCTCACAATAATCCTACAATGTACCGAACACATGTACCTCACTTACGTACAAACAGACAAACATACTGTATTTTTAACGCGTGATTTTCAGTCTTTTTTTATCTATAGTTGCCCCCTGTGATTAATCTTTTAAAATTATTTCATATATAGTTTATACCAGGACATACCCAGTTTACGTTAGTAAGAGTTAGGGGTTAGTTAACATGCCATCAGTTTTAAAAATAATTGGCATTGCACTTGGTGCTATAGCAGTGGTAGGTGTGGTGGTAGGTAGTATAACATGGGCGGTTATAGCCAGCAAAGGGCCAACACCACCAGAATTAAAGCCGCTGGACTGGTGGGAGCATACAATTATTTACCAAATATACCCAAGGTCTTTCAAGGACAGCAATGGGGACGGTATCGGTGACATAAAAGGTTAGTAGGTATATGTTATAAATATATCTTCGATATATTGATATTTATGAGCAATAAATTATGTTATGTTTCGACGTTAAGATTAAAATTTATATTTAATACACATTAAGATAATTCATAATAATTGCAATTTATTTAACAGTTATAAATTGAACTATTTATAATTTAAATAATTGTAATGTTAATGAACATTTCTCATGAGAGGTTAAGCTATAATTAAAGGAATTTTAGTTATGGACAGTGACTTCTTTATGATTCATAAACAAACAGATACGAAACGTTTATACATAAGTCAGCCAGTTTTAACCGATTTAGGTTTGGTTGGTCTTGATTTGGTTGATTGCAATTTAAACTGAAATCCAGGTGTTTGGAATACCTGAATCTTAACCGATCTAACCGGAAACCTGGAAGGAACATCATAATGGAACCTGAATGAATATCTCTCGCACTGGTTCAGTCCGAATATCATTCAAATTAAATGAAAGAATTATATCCAAATATTCTGAATAAGAGGAGAACAGACCAAAACAATATTTGATAATTTCATAATCTTTATTAGGTATTATTACGCAATTGGACCACTTCGTTGACGCCGGAGTTGGTGCTATATGGATGTCACCTATCTTCGTCTCACCCATGGTGGACTTCGGGTATGACATCAGTGATTTCTATAACATTCAGGAAGAATACGGCACAATGGATGACTTTGAAGAATTGGTTGATAAAGCTCACGAACTTGGTAATTATAACTACAACTACCCAGGTTTTTATCTTCTATATTTGACCTTGTAGATTTATATATATTTGTTTACAGGTATTAAAATTATTTTGGATTATGTACCAAACCACGCTAGTACTGAATCAGATTATTTCAAAAAATCCGAGGCTAGGGATCCTCGGTATGAGAACTTTTTCGTTTGGGCCGATCCAATCATCGATCCGAACAATTCCAGCAACCGATTAGTTCCGTCAAATTGGGTAAATATTATTTTGATATAAATTTAATGACAGAAAAGAAAATCTTACTATCTTTCACAAATCTTTATTTTTTACTTTTCCCGCTGACTTTGTTTTCTAGATAAGTCAGTTCGGCGGTACCGTATGGGAATGGAGCGAAGCACGACAACAATACTACTTGCATCAGTTTGCGATAGAACAAGCCGACTTCAACTTCAGAGAACCAGCAGTTAAAGTGGAAATGCTGGACATAATGCGATTTTGGTTTGAGAAGGGGGCAGATGGTTACAGGCTAGACGCTATCCCGCATCTTTTCGAAGCGAACCCTGACGATTATGGCGGCCAATACCCGGATGAGCCCTTAACTGGGAATCAGTTTGTACCTCCTAATCAAGCGGGCTATACTACGCAAGAGCACACGAGAGATCAAATTGAGCTGTACGATGTAGTGTACGAATGGAGAGAGTTCGCTGATAAATGGACAAAAGACAATAATGCTGATACAAGGTAAGTTTTCAAGTTATTTCGTAAGCCCGCCCCGGCTTCGCGCGGGTGCGATGCTGATATTAAATATATTATAGACTTTATTTATTTACAACATCACATTTGAAACATCTAAATTTATTAGTGTTTCTTTACTATATTATCCATGTATTATATACAAAAATCATCTTGAATCACTCTATTTATTAAAAAAACCGCATTAAAATCCGTTGCGTAATTTTAAAGATTTAAGCATACATAGGGATATACGGATGGAAAAAAGCGACTTAGTTTTATTATATGTAGTGATAAAATTACAACACATGTTTCTGATAATATATTCTTGCAGGATACTCCTGGCGGAAGCATACGCAAATGTTACCATGACAATGCTGTATTATGGTAACGAGAGGGATAGAGATGGGGCTCATTTTCCCTTCAATTTTGATTTCATCAATAGTTTGTCATCCGATTCCAATGCTCGAGACTTTGTTTATATCATTAAGCGTTGGTTAACTTATATGCCTCAAGGAAAAGTCGCTAATTGGGTCGTAAGTATTAAAGACATATATACAATACATTTTTCATGAAATTATAACTAAAACTACTTACACTTTTTTCAAGTTTGGCAATCATGACCAAAAAAGAATGCCTTCAAGATTTAGACCCAACATGGTAGATGGACTTAATTCTTTGAACATGATGCTGCCCGGCGTTGCTATAACTTATCAAGGAGAAGAAATCGGTATGAGGGACGGTTACGTGAGTTGGGAGGATACAGTAGACGTTGCAGCGTGCAACCAAGGCAATCCAGATAACTACTTAGAGTTCTCAAGGGATCCAGCACGTACGCCATACCATTGGGACAGGAGTACTAGTGCAGGATTCTCGACCAATGCAACCACATGGTTACCAGTCTCTCAGGACTATTTGGAAATAAATTTACAAACTCAAAAAGAAGCCACACGAAGTCATTTTAAGGTATGTGAATAAAAATTGGAATACTTTTATTGTAATTAGCTAAGTGATCAAAGTTTTTTGGTAGTAGAACTGTGCAAGTCTACCTAGGTTATCGCCAAATTGTTGTGTTCTGGTTTGAAGGGCACGTGCGCCAGCATAACAAGAAGTTCAATGGGTATGGCCAAAACTGTTAGATGTTAGATTCCAAAACTGATATGAATTTGGTTTCCTAAAGCGCTGATATCTATAAGCAGTGGCCAATTAATGTCTTGATGGTTCATTAGCCGTCTATCATATTTATAAAAAAAAATACGAGTGATATATATTCCTGCCTGTACATGTAGACAGACCATTATTTCAATTATAATGGTCCCAGGTCCAATACAATACTATCGAGTTAACAACAATCTGATATGCAAGGTGAAATGCGTTGTGCTTAAAAACGGTAAGTAACAGCCTGTAAATTTCCCACTGCTGGGATAAGGCCTCCTCTTCCATTAAGGAGAGGGTTTGAAACATATTCCACCACGCTGTTCCAACACGGGTTGGTGAAATGCACATGTAGCAGAATTTCGATGAAATTAGACACATGCAGGTTTCCTCACGATGTTTTCCTTCTCCGCCGAGCACGAGATTAATTATACACAAATTAAGCACATATTTATAGTAGTGCTTGAACTCGCAATCATCGGTTAAGATGCACGCGTTCTAACTACTGGCTTAAAAACAAAAAAAAAAAAACAAAACTGAAGTAATAATACCACATCAAATATAGTAGTCTATAATCTATTAAAGTGTTAAATTAAAGCTTCTTCCCTAGGTGTACCAATCAATGACAAGGCTACGGAAGGAGCCTGCTTTATCACATGGATCATACCACATCCAGAGTCTATCAGAAAATACTTTCGTCTTAGTGAGATATCTTCTCACCTATGACACATACGCTCTAGTATTCAATGTGGGTGAGACATCGGACACTGTCGATCTGTCCACCGTTCAGTTCCTGGAGGAACCGCTTACTGTTTACGCATCAAGTGTGCATTCAAATAGAGTTATAGAGTAAGTATTCCATACATGGTTAATAGTACTAATTAGTCGAAGTCCTCGTGGTCAATATCAGCAAATGTAGTTGCCATGGTGATCGCTCATAATCCGAATCATAATTTGTCGGAAAATTTGACACGATCGTAATTTACTTTCCGAATTACGGGACTAATCATGTAAACACTAACTTCTCGCCCAAATGTATGACACGAGCCTTCAAAATATGTTATGACAAAAGACTCGAGCCAATCCAATCTTCGTACTGTTTTTTATAAATATGAGACAACATCACATGCATTACTCTGATCCCGATGTAGGTAGCTAAAGCACTTGTATTATGGGAAATCAGAAGTAACGACGGTACCACAAACACCCAGACCCAAGACAACATAGAAAACTAATGATAATATACATCGACGGGAATCGAATCCAGCACACACCATTCGACCACGGAGGTCGTCAAAGTCGAGGACTTTTGCCACAATATGACACAAATATTATGTTTAAACAAAAATCCCCATGTACATATTATTCCGGCTTCTGATTGGTTTAATAGTTATTTCGATTGGTTACAACATCAAAATCATCTCTTTGATTTCGACCAATATTAAACATTTCAACGAGTGTTAATTATTATTTACAGTAATACATATAAGCCATTTCGATCTTCGGCACAGAATATCGAAGATAGTAATCAAAAATTAAGTATATCAACAGTTTCATAAAAATCGTGTACAGCTTACATGTAATCTTAATTTCCAAAACTTGAAAGATCTTGAAAGATTTTGAAGATATTATTGTGATCTGTATGTTTGTATGTTATTTTGTTATCACTGAGACATATAATCATTGTCTTTATGGACTCAAGGAATTGTTGAAGTATATAAGTTTAACCATTTTTAACCGATTAATACTTTGACAATTATTTACAACATGAATCCTAACAAAACTTCCAAAACCTTTCCTTTAATAGACATATGTATGTCATAAAAAGTATTACCAAACCAGAAAATCGATTTGAGATATAATATTTCATGCTAGTAAAACCCTTCTTGTATACTCGGGCGTCAAATATAACACAATGTAACACGAGTTTTATATATATATTTCCAGTGACACGATTCCTCAAGGACCCGTAACCCTTCAGGCAGGAGAAGCTCTCGTCTTACGAGCCTCACCGATGTAGGTGATCCAAAAATGCGTCGTGTTAATCATATGATGTATTTATTAAATATATGTTAAAGTAATATTATTATTTTATTTTATACCATTACAAGGAAACTTTATTAATATAGAAATAATTATAAGCTCTCAAAAAATTTTGAAAAATTTGTATAAATACTAATAGCTTGTAAAACTTTGAACCGCTACCCAAAGTCATTTCTATTTAAAGAAATAATTTCTACTAAAATATATCCGTATCGTTTGGTAGACATAGTTGTGAATGTATATAATTCAATAAAATGCAGGTTATCACATGATTACCAGAAAGATCGAGATGAATATACACACAAGTAAATAAAAACTCAATGATGCTTACCGGGACTTAACCCATCCCGTCTGTATAAGATATACGTTCTATCCACTGGGCCAACTCACTTCGAAAACAAATGCTATAACTGTTATAAAACATACTCCAGGGTACTTTGAAATCTCGTAATAGAAAGGAATGAAAAATGGTTTCATAGCGACAGATGAATGAGAGAAATAATGTCGAGAAAGAACAAACTTTGTAAACGTAAACGTTTTTATTAATGTTTGGATCAGTTTGTCACATTAGCGAGTAATTATATTGTTCTCGAAGGTACAATCAAATTAACTAATCATTAATGACAGGTGTAGCGCTGCCAACGCGTTCCGGTCGAGCTGATAATAGTCCGAGCGCCCCGCAATTTGCCGCCTAACTGAATTACCGACTGCAATGGCGGCACTTCCGGTCCGAACGATAGTGATGTACCGGACAATGCAGTGTTATCTCAGTTGAAACTGGACGAAAATGCTTTATTTCTTAACAAAATCATTTCGAAAATTACAACGATTTGCTACAATGACGTAATAACTGAAGTAAAAAACAAAGTAGCTTCTATAAATCCGAGTATTACGTACTTCTTGTAAAGCAAGAAGTACGTAATACTCGGATTAGAATTATTTATATTTAGAAACTCTTCTGTATCGAAAATATACTTAATAAATATACTTTTTTTCGTAATGATACATTACCTAGTCATAAAAAAACACCTTTTGTTGTTTTTTACCAAAGTTTTACTGTATTAATGAAACTGTAAAAAAATCGGTATTTTATTTGAAAAAAGAAAAAAAATGATCGTCACTCTTTTTTAAATTAAGTTATGACCATGCTGTAGAAAGATTTTGTTGGAAATTACCTCCTCTATCACCCTGATTAGTTTGATCCACGATATATTGGCCACCCTGTATAGAGATATACTTCCTGAAAAGAAGAAGGACGTAAAGAACTACTTATTATTCGAACGACGATAATACACTGCAGTCCTTAGCTCTTACTTCTTTATTAAATTCAACGGATATGATTCATGTAACGTTTTAAAATGGAATACTTTATTTTGGAATCTTTAATAGCATATATTTGAATTTATCGTCACATAAAACGACTCTTCACTACGAGCATCTGAATAGAATCGTTAATCTCTAAACACGTGAAATATGTGGCTAGCTGCGGTCGTGCTGACCACGTTACTTGGAGGTGGGGGGGCAGACCCGTGGTGGAGCAACGCCGTCTACTACAGTATACTTGTCGATTCGTTTAAAGACTCAAATGGAGATGGACTGGGTGATTTACAAGGTATCTCAATAATCATAACAATATTTAATTATCTAACGTTATTTACAAGAGTACGACAAAAATATAAATATTTACGATGACAATGTTAGATTATAATCTATATAGCGAGATTGTAAACTATCGAAAGATTGTGAAACGGTGATTCAACTGGCACTAAAGGAAATAAAACGTCGATAGTTTGATAAGGTTAAGTTAATAATTATTTTTATAATTTCATTAAAATTGTTTTCGAAAGATCTATCAAAAAATTATGTTATCAATCTCGCGAGGTAAAAAATGATCTACATTTATGATGTATAGATCAGTATACATCAACAATAGGTCAGTAGTTAATATTTGGCACCAATTTAAAAAAAATACTCTTTAAATTTTCTAGAAATCGATAAATAAATAGTAATGACATAATGCATTTCATAACGGTATTCAGAATCGAATACAGAAGAAATTCATTCATCTCGTAATGACCATTCTAGTTTAAGAGTCTACATGAATTAAGTATATTTGGATTCGATTCGATCCACAAATATAACTATCTAGAATTGCAATCCTCCAAAGCCACAGTACTTGGCACAAGAATTCATAACTATTAAGTAACCACCAGACTCTAAATAAACCTATCAGGCGTTATTTACTGGCTTGCGTAATTATATTAAGTCTTAGAATAGCTCTGTAGCTGTTCCACTTTAATTGCTAACAAATCAAGTATAATTAGAGTTTCAAGGTTGGTAGTGCTCGTGTAAAATTACTGTGTTATCTGTATTCCTGATGACGTATATCTTCACTATCACTACATCGTATAAAACAAAGTCCCCATATGCCTATGTATGCTTAAAATCTTTAAAACTACGCAACGGATTTTGATGTTGTTTTTTTAATAGATAGAGTGATTCGAAAGGATTTTTTTTTTGTATATAATACATGGACAATATAGTAAAGAAACACTCATAATTTTAGAAGTTTTTAATGTGATGTCGTAAACAAATAAATACTGTGGTATATGTAGTATCAGCATTGCACCCGTGTGAAGCCGGGGCGGGTCGCTAGTAATCGGTATCGTTAAAAAGGAAAGAATATCGAATAATTATTCGTGTCTCGTCCACTTTACGTTTTGAAATCGATTTATTGTTTGGGCATGTTCTGAACACGATCCGGTTTATTTCTGCCATTTGAATATTGTTCACGCTTGCCGTATCAACTCCAATAGTACTTGAAATCTATTCAATGGGAAACTAAAGTACCGGTACCAGCACGTTGGTGTTCGAATTGTAGCAAACATATATTGTTGAATATGTCAGTATGAATGTATTAATGTTAAAACGCAACAGATTTTCATGAAAAGGAAAACAATTACTTTTTGGCGTAAAAAATGCATATAATATTAATTTTGAGACTTCAAATTCAAAGTTACATCCAAAACATCGATAAATCGATAAACATAAAAATTTTGCCTGATGATATACGCACTACTGATAGATATGATAGATTATGCACTACTGAACACTCATCGGTCTATAAGTATATTGGAAGATGATAGATCAACAAATCTGATAATAGGAACAAGGAACGTAATATCTAAATATCCATGATTGAGAGTGTCAATATTTACGACAGATACTGACCATTTCCCATTAGCTGGTGGATTTTCAGGGCTGCCAACTTACTAACTATTCAGCGAGCGAGCAGATGTTAAGTAGACTATATTCTATTCTTTAAATGTGTGTGTAACTGTCATGTTAATAATTAAGACATGAAATTACAACACTAATTAGCATTATGCAAAATGAAAAATTACAATAGGAAAGACCTCTAAGGGTTCGATTCCCGGCCGAAACGATGTAGCAAAAGTTCGCTCGTTTTCTATGTTGTCTTGGGTCTGGGTGTTTGTGGTACCGTCGTTACGTATGATTTTCCGTTACACAAGTGCTAAAGCTACTTACATTGGGATCTGGAAGAGTAATTGCGTGTGATGTTGTTCATTATTTATATATTTATATTTTTAACTCGATTAAGATCAAACAAACAATGATATCAGGTGTGACCAAACAGCTGAGTTATGTCCGTGCGTTGGGTGCTGACGCTGTGATCTTATCTCCCATATCCGCGAGAAGTATGAACTGCGACACGCCTGGTACCACAGACTTCACAGATATAGACGAGAGGTACGGAAACTTGGATATATTTAAAGGGCTTGCGGAGAAGGCAAAGAAATTGGGTAAGTCAAAACTAACTACGTAATAGTTTTATTTAAAAAAATGATCTTTCATCGGTCAAAAACTCATTTCAAATGTTTTTAACAATTCTATGTATTTAGGAACAGTCCTTTGATTTTGTAGCCTTTAAAGGATATTAATATTATAAATATAACAGTAACTCTATCTGTCTGTTGCTTTTTTATGACCGCTGAACTACATGAAAACTTCTATGAAGCAAACTTGAACTCTAAGAAAGGACATAGGCTACTTTTTTCGCATAACACGTGACAATCAACACCCTAAAACTCGAAAGAAGCCGCGTGCGACTACTAGTATTAGAACATATTATGCTAATGCTATGTTTTTAATTTGAAACATAAAGTATTAATGGAAATATCTGTTATATTGTTATAGCTAATGATCTAAGTAGATCTACATCTAAGTAGATGTAATTTTTATTTGTATAAATCTTTTGTTCTATTGAGAGACAAAATTACTTAGCGACAAATATTTGTGTATTATAATAGTATTGTTCTTGATCGCAGAGCTCAAATTGGTGATTACTTTGACAATAGAGACAATCAGTTCAAGTTCCGAGCTGTTTAATTTTAGCGCTGAACGGAAGTCTGGGTTTGAAGATAAAGTTGTTTGGAGAGATGGAAATCCTGATGAAACGCCACCAGTAAGTGCGTTTTAAAATCAATACAATGATTTACTTAATAAATTTCACAAGATTAAACCCAAAAAAATGTTTTGTAGTAGTGTGTTCACATCTAACCTCAGTACTATACGGTATGGATTTGAGTAACCGAGTAGCCCACAAAAATGTTCTCAAGAGGATTTTATGTCAGAAATACATAATGCTATCTAATTCAATAAATCTTTCTTTGACTGATTTTTTAAAATAAACTATGTGAAACAAATTTAAGAGCGTCAAGTTAAATAACTATAATGAGGGGCCGACTTTTGTAAAACACAATAGGTACGAAAAGTTATAGGTGTATACATATTGATTAGTTATCCATCTCAAAAAACAAAGAAAGCAACATAATAAGACATTAAAAAAAAAAAACAAAGAAAGAATCTTTTATTATAATACCCAAATAACATTTGCTTTCTTGCACAGTGAAGTTGGAATAAAGTAAAATTATTACTTTTTGTTTTAGGAAGAAGTTGGTATAAATCACTGGATATGGCATGATGGACGAAAAGCGTATTACGGCTCTTCGCGTAATGAGGCAGTTTTGAATCTCTGTTCTGAAAGTTTAGCAGCTATGTTGTCGAACTGTCAATGTACTTGGCTGAAACGTGGCATCGCTGGAGTTCTCCTTAACCCTGACTTTCCTTCAAATCATGAGTGCGGCGTGCAACTTGTCAAAAAAATGATGGTTTCAGCTACGAGCTGTTCTCGAGCAAATAACTTGGAAACACCGTGAGTATTATTTTTAAGTCCAAATTCTACTTATCTGATTTGAGTAAAATAATAGACCATTGCATAATGCAAAAAAGAACATTAAGTTAAGTTGATGACTTTACCGTTAAATTAAATGAATCGATAAAAAAAATAATTCTATCTAATAAGATTTTATTTGTAGCGCCTTCAAAATATTAATAGCCACATTGCGAAATACACGAGTTAGCGTAATTGCATTTTTTATTTCAGAGTTATTTTAGTCGAATCTTCGCTCGGAGCTGAAACCAGCGCTAAATATTACGGGGAAGGAGGTTTGGGCGCCAATAGTGTAATAAGTTACGATTTCGCTTCGCCAGCCAAGCGGCCGGCGGCAAGCTTGGCGCTCGCTCTGCACGCCACACTGTTATTCCCACCGCAAGATATGATCCCCACTTGGCTCGTGAGTTACTCCTAAATATTGAGCCATGCTCCTGTCAAAATAAATCTCGTATAAGCCCCTCGTTCTACCTTAGAGGCTGGAATTTAGTTATGATGTATCCTTGCGCTTTTTATAATCTATATCTACAATTCTAAGCCTGTAGTAATTTAAAGCTAAATATTTCCTAACTTTTAAAAGTTATACTAATTATTTTATGTGTATTTTATAACAACCAACAGCAGCCTGTAAATTTCTCACTGCTAGGCTAAGGTCTCCCCTACCTTTGAGGAGAAGGTGTTAGGAGGTGTATTTTAGGTTTCATTTTAATAAATAATTTAGAAAACGCTATTGCATGTACATTTGTTGCAGACAAGTAAACGGAACGAAAGTAGAATAGCAACACGTTATGGCAGTGAAATGGTAGATGCCATAATATTAACAACTCTAGCAATGCCGGGGGCTATGATAATTCAACAAGGAGACGAGCTTGGTGCAGCTGACACCATTCTTGAATGGGCCAGTTCATCAAAATGCTGGCCGATACCAGCGGTTGCATCAGCAGCCCCGTTTCCATGGGATGATACTCCTACTGCTAGCTTTACTTCTGGTGAACCCTGGCTACCATTAGCTCCAAATTACAGATATGCCAACGCAAAGACTGAATATGCGAATGAATTGAGTCATATCGGTGTAATGAAAGTTGCGTCAGCTATAAGAAAATCACCTGCTGTCGGACCATATTTGGAGGTAAAGTATTATTTATATACATATTTATTACTTTTGGAAAATGAATTGTAGTTATGATGGTTGATACATTTTCCACGCAAGATGAAATTAAACATGGAACTCAACACATAAATCATATAAATAAATACAGCTAAGCTAAAATAATATTTTTTGCTCAGTTACATAGGCTCGGAGAGGCGCTTGCTATACTAAGATGGGGCGGATCAGGATCTCTGCTTGTCGTTTCTAATTTTGGTCAAGAAAAAACGGAAGCAGTACTGTCAAGAATCCCGGGTCTGCCCGCTGAAATGACTGTAGCCGCTAGTTCCGGGGGATCCAGCATGACACTAGGTTCTCACGTAAACTTAGAAAAAAATTTGAAACTTGTTCCCGGCGAATCAGTTTTATTAATTGGTCCTCCAAGACACTGCAGTGGTCCTGGACCAGTTGACAAAATCGCGAGCAAATTATCCGAAGGCTGGCAGAAAATCAACAAGTACTTTGGCAATCTATAATACAAGCGAAGATTTGCTCGCATACGCCTCATTATATTTAAATACTTTATCAATAAACGGTTCACAGTTTATACGACTTTTGACATTCAACGCATCGTATAAACTTTAAATATAGATTAGAGCTCTGGTATCATTAAAACCATTTACCGATATACATATAGGTCGTACTAAATCTATTGCAATCCTCAATATAAATAAGATGTTATGCGATTCCATAAAAAAATATCGTAATATTGTATGCTTCTATGTGCCTTTTCTGCCGCCACATTTATAGAAAGAACAGAAACAGGCCACGCTAGACAACAGGCGTGCAGCCTCATACTATAGCAGCTACGCTCCACGATCGGCGGACATTAGCCTACATTCGCATTGTGCATTTCATTCCCTATTGTGTTTTCCGTATGACCTATTTTCCTATGAATCTTATGAGCTATATCATTTACATACGCATCTCCTTTTGTGGTATTACTTTTTTAATAATGCTCAATGTCGGTACTTTTCTGATGAGTTATTGAGTCAATAAGAAATATATTAATATCTAAAATGTCTACATTGTTTCTTTTGCGACTTTCACTAATACGAATATCTATGATTTTTAGCTATAACATAAATCTATTACTAGTCTAATACAGTTTATTTATTAAATCAATAAATTACTCTTAAATAAGTAGCTAATATCATCATAAATTCTAGAACCACTAAAAATGAACAATGCTTTAATGATTTTCTTGAAACATACAACCCTACACGAGTTCCCTCCACTTTTAACAAGAACAGATAGAGACAACACGAAAAAGGGGACAGAATTCCAAAATGGAGTCATCGTAACCGTAAAACCGCGAACTCTTCAGTTTTCCGACCGCTTTCCGGCAGAGGGCGTAAAAACGCCGGGTGTAAAACATGATAGTAGATATTTGAAATAAATAATCGTATATTGGAATAAATAGGATATAAAGCGTCTACGTACAGAATTTACTCTTCTCGGCATTTCCGATGGTGGTGGCTGCGAGGCAAGCGGTGAGCAGGGTGAGCACGGCGCGCGACCTCATGGCCGCGGCGCGGGCTCGCGGGGGCCCGGCGCGGCGCGGACTGCCGCCTCGGCTCCGCTATCGACCCCACGCTGTCTCCGCCGAGCATGCGCGGACTCGTAGCTCTGTAACGTGTTACTACAAGCAAAAATATAACTTATCTTTAATGCTAAAATATAAAAACCACTAAATAGATACATTTTATTGTGTATAATATTGTTGACGTAATTACGTAACGAAAGTCCAGATTTTTTGCTTGACTTTTTTTAATAGGATTTATTTTTTATTATTAACCTTTCAGATATATGTAAAATATTAAGTTACTTTTTAAAGGTAACTAATTAAGCAGTAGATATTTTCTATATTTACTATATATAGAGTTAAGCATTCACCTCAATGCAATTTAATTTGATCCCTTTCTTAATTAAATGTGAGTTACATTTTCCACGCCAGGGCTGTCTCTGCTTTTAAGGAGGAGATGTTTTTCCACCTCGCTGCTCCAATATAGAATGGTGTTTACACATATTGCAATTCTTAGCCGTCACATACAGTTTTCCTCACGACATTTTCCTTAACCGCTGACGATATACGTATCATTATACAATTAGTGTAATTGCTGTCATAATTATCTTTATTGTTGTAAATAAGCATTATTGTAAACATAGTGTACTCTAATTATTACTACTTTGTTAGAAATGTTTTAAAGACACTCTCAAGTCTCAAGAAAATAAATATTATTAATATAAGTATAGTATGACACAACTTAGATAAAGCATCGGCAAAATTCGTAAAACCGATCACATCCGAATTAAGTACGCTATCCCAAATTATCAATATATATTTCTGATGTGAATATAACTTGTAATATCATATGACTTAATATATTCGTCAATTTGACACGTCGATTTACATGCACTTGCTTTCTCAGTTTTTTCTATTGGGTAAATAAATCAGGAGTAATGGGTTATATTGAATTTGCTGATGCTACATCTAAGTTGTGCCGTACTAAAAGTTACGTGCGTTATCCCAAAGTAAATAATCAAAATATACTAATCGAGCACTATCAATACAGAAGTTGACCAACTTTTTAAACCGCGTGTGTTGCGGAGTCGAGTGCTTCCCTGTCAGGACAATAAATGAGGATTCCACTGAAGTTTCGGGTACAAAGTAACTCCTAAAAATACTAAATTCTCTGTTACATTTAGATCGCGATTGTTTAAAGCTAGCTTTCAATTCTGTTAGTTGAGTATCACTGACTCCAACAAACAGAATCCAGTTAGTTTATTTTTCATTTGCAAATGTATATTGTTAATTTTATACTAGATATAAAGAATTACTTATTACTTTTCATCCTGGTACGGGGATTCAACTTGGACCTCGATATATATGACCAATATACATATTTAGCCACTAGACTAGACTAGTAAATCCGATTTATTTTAGGACAACTACCACCCGAGTTTCTTACCACTTCTTCGAAATTATGATCCTTAATTTGTTTTGTACAAATTGTAACGAAAAAATAAAACAAGTTGACTTCTTTCAAATATAATTGGTAACTGACAGTTATTGGATTCGGGAACAAACAATTATGTTTTTTTTTTATCTACCTACCTTTAACATTTTTATTATGTATGTCTTTGTTAGCGTAAGGTGACAAACGAGCAGCCTAAGCAAGTAAACCTGATGGAAAGTGACCACCACCCTCCATAGTTATCTGTAACACCAAGAAGTTTGTAGGTGCATTGGCGACCTTTAAGAAATGAGTACGCTCTTTTCTGAAATCATCTTGACTATGAAAAACCGCTGGCGAAAACTGGTTCCACAGGGTGTTGTCGCGCTGTTGTGGATTTTCAGCCAAATTGGTGATGTCTGTGATTTTTGGAATTTTGAAATTCAACAGCCGAAATGAACCCAAACAATTTCCCCGGAACATTCCCCGTAAAAAGTTCAACCTTTTTTGTACATTCTTATACATGTATGTTTTAATTACCAGGAAAACAATTTAATACACAATATTAGGTTTATTTACTAAGTTTAATCTCTAACCTAAAATAAATATTAACCATTTCTTACATCGCCATCACCAAGTTCCAATAGTTTACTTAAGTAACACTGGAATACAATAGTACCAAGTATAGTCTTTGACGGTAGAATATCCGATGAGTGGGCGGTACCCAGACAGTCTTGTACGATGCTCTACCATCAAATACTATAATTTGTTTAAATAACTAATATATATTCCAAAAAGACAACCGAACTACGATCAGAATAGTATATAATTACAATTCTCGCAATTACTAAAAACAACTATAAAATATTTACATTCACAAATACACAACTTATTGACGTTTATCAACATTATTATTCAGTTCACATGTCGTCATAAATTTGTATTAAAATTTAAAAAATAAATAAAATCGATTATTTTTTTAAGATAAGAGAATAGACCCCCCTAAAGACGGTATCAGTCTCGAACCAGCCACCATTAGGTCCTCACGACCAACACCGACTTCTCAAGTTGACGTACGGAGCGTACCCTTGCTGATTGCCGCGAGTACCTCTCCCCCTATCTCCCCAACCTCCCCTCTCCACTCCAAACCACTCTTTACCTGAGAGGCACTCGACGCAACTCGAGGGCCCTCAAGACATAAAGGTATCTTTTTGACAGTTCTGGAGTACACGCAAAGTAAAAGGTGGCAGGATTACTTACGAGGTGTGGTAATATACCTGAGCGTCGACTACTCGACAAGAACACGCGTAATACGATTATATTAAATCAGAAATTACTCATTTGATAACGTTTAACAGGTAGGTCAATAGGTTTCATGAGTACTATCGAAGATATACCTACGTTCTTATCGTTGAGTAATCCTTTAAAGTTTTGTTTATGTTAACAATATGTAGTAACCAAAATTATTATCCACTTGAAACGACACATAAGAGAAAACAGGGATTTTGAATACATTTTTCTTAGAAGCTATCATTACTAAGATTCATCGATCTTTTGTCACAACTGCTGCGTATGTAATCGTAATAAGTACGACAACGTTAAAAGTCAATCCTGTTTCAAGGACATACAAACCTTACAAGGACATACGATTTATTTCATCAAGAGATTTCGCATCATGGATCAAACGCCTCAAAATTTCCAACGATTAAAATAACATAAGCGAAATGTAATACCAATAATATCAACACCTACACGTTTAGTCTCAATAGAGTTTTCATTAATCAAAACCAACACCCTGTCCGATTCCCACTGCTGGGCTAAGGCCTCCTCTCCCTTCGAGGAGAAGGTTTGTAACATATTTCACCACGCTGTTCCAATGCGGGTTGGTGGAATATACATATGGCAGAATTTCTATGAAATTAGACACATGCAGGTTTCCTCACGATGTTTTCCTTCACCGCCGAGTACGAGATGAATTATAAAAACACACATGAATATTCAGTGGTGCTTACCTGGGTTTGAACCCACAAGCATCGGTTAAGATGCATGCTTTCTAACCTCTGAGACATCTCGGTTCTCATTAAACAAACGATCAGAATGATCTGATGATGAAACATAATTGAATAAATTCATCATATTTTATACTTATTCAAATGTACATTACGAATAAACTAAGTTAAACGTTGTACCATAAATATACACATTAAGAGATAATTAATTATGCAGCCTCAGTGATCGTGGAAATGATAGTATGGGAAGTTACTGGGCGCTTCGTTGCCAACTTTTTGAATGCCTACATGACTTGTAGAGTGTTCGCCGGTCATTAGTAAGTACTAGAAACATTTTACGCTAAAGATCTTAAGTATTGCGGCGACCGAGCTGATATAAATTAACAAACATCTAGTTCATTACTAAAAATATGATTGCAAGACTCTAAATATCATGACGAGTACAAAAAATAATGAAAACAAAAATGTTAACGCCGTGAAAGTCCGCCTGCCCGAATAATCGTTCAACAATCGATTAATTACATGAATCAATCAAGATAGTCAAAAAAAATATTAAGATAAAAAACTTCAGGGTCCAGGATCAGCAGAGGTCTCGAATACCACTCAGCCCAGCAAAGGGTAGAGAGGCTGTCGTTAGGTACCCCAGACCACCGCTGATGATAATACAGTGCCAAAATTGTGAACATATTTCACCTATCAGCATTGTTTCGGCTGTTATCACACCGTATCTGATAATGTGCTGCGACGCGCTATTGATAAAGCTGATTGTAATTGCGTGAATGATTACGTATCACCTGGTGACGTCATGCACCAAATATCGATTAAAAAGATTGGTACCATAACCAGGTGGAACATATGTAGGTATGGTAAGGAAAATTCAGTAGCCAATATACTCGAGCAAACAATATGTTAAATTCACCGATAGTTCTTCATAGCATCAGCCTTTTAACTATAGTTGGACAACGGTCCTCTATCCTTTCAAAGTAAGACGTATGGGGCTCATTTCGTAATAGGAAGGCGTGATGCTTTTTCAATAAAAATTGGTTGATGGTCAACGTAGTCGAAATGGCCCAGTGGTTAGAACGCGTGCATCTTAACCGATGATTGCGGGTTCAAACCCAGGGAAGCACCGCTGTTTCATGTACGTGCATCTTAACCGATGATTGCGGGTTCAAACCCAGGGAAGCACCGCTGTTTCATGTGCATAATTTGTCTTTATAATTAATCTCGTGCTCAGCGGTGAAGGAAAACATCGTGAGGAAACCTGCATGTGACGAATTTCATAGAAATTCTGCCACGTGTGTATTCCACCAACCCGCATTGGAACAGCGTGGTGGAATATGTTACAAACCTTCTCCTCAAAGGGAGAGAAGGTCAACGGTTACAATTTCATCCATCACATACAAGTTTCCTAATCAATGCCATGTGTATTACAATCACAAATGTTGCTTGACCAGGATTTTGCTTGGTGGTCGAGCTTTGTGCAAGCATGTCTGGTTAGCACCTACTCATCATAAAATATACCGCTTGGCAACAAGCCTTAGTATTAGATTTTAAATTAACATGGTTATTTTTATTATTAAAGTTATTGATTTCGGGATATTTACCATGTTTTTTATTTTTGTTCAGTGGAGCTCGATATTTCGACATTATCTACGAATGTCTTGTTCACGAGACTCTCTAGAACGCCATCGAACAAGAATAAAAACATGCTAAAATCTTAGTATTGTTTTGTTCCAGTTTGAAGGATGAATGAGTCATACATTTCTGATTGGGCTATTGTCACTGCAAGCGATGGTGACCTTATCAACAGGTATAATAATAATTATTTTTAAAACACCCGTAGGCTTCGGTTTTGATTCACGTGTATATAGCTCTTGGCTTCGTTTTTATAGAGCCTGTTAATTTAATCACGTTGCAAAACATATAATTGGTCACTTACAACATATTACGTAATGCATGAACGAAAATACCACCTATGTAGTTTTTCTAAAGCCATTTAAAAGGCAATTAGTAATCAATAACTTTACTAACAAAATAACATTTTGCTCTGAAATGTAAAGTTGTAAACAACAAGGAACCAAGATGTTATGTTGAACTAATAAAGACTAGATGTTAATAAAATTTTGTTTTAATAATAAAGTAAATGGAATTTTGATGCGATTTCGATGAAAATGCGAAGCGGCTGGCCAGCTTGTATTATACTGTAAGCTGTTGATGTTTCAGATGAAAATCTCGATCCACTTTTGATGAAAATTCAGAATTAAATTTAACGCTACACTCTTCAGTTTGAATGAAACCTTTACAGAAGTAGCCAATCACTCAATAATTAATGATCAGCTATTGATTACAATTTGATTACAAAATTATTAGCCTTATCTTTTTTTTAACTAGGAACACATTAATGATAGTATAGTTTAACCCCATGTTATAAGACTCAAAACAAACAAATCTTGTAGCGACGTATGAACTTTGCTTAATCTTACATGACTGAAAATAATTCGACGAATTTCAACGAACGACACAGGCTTCTTATACCTAAAACAGTCAAACCTACATTAACGCCATTACCTCCTAACAGGGGTGTTAAGGTGAGTACATAAACTATCTTTATAATAGCTTTTTTTTAATGGTATAGGTTGGCGGACGAGTATATGAGCCACCTGATGCTAAGTGGTCACCATCACCCATAGACAATGACTGTGTAAGAAATATTAACTAATCCTTACATCGTCAATACGCCACCAACCTTGGGAACTAAGTTGTTATATGTCCCTTTTGCCTGTAATTACAATGGCTCACTCACCCTTCAAACCGGAACACAACAATACTGTGCACTGTTGTTTGGCGGTAGAATAACTGATGAGTGGGTGGTACCTGTACCTGTGAGTCGAGATGGCCCAGTGGGAGTCGAGATGGCCCAGTGGTTAGAACGCGTGCGTCTTAACCGATGATTGCGGGTTCAAACCCAGGCAAGCACCGCTGTTTCATGTGCTTAATTTGTATTTATAATTCATCTCGTGCTCAGCGGTGAAGGAAAACATCGTGAGGAAACCTGCATGTGACAAATTTCATAGAAATTCTGCCACATGTGTATTCCACCAACCCGCATTGGAACAGCGTGGTGGAATATGTTCCAAACCTTCTCCTCAAAGGAAGAGGAGGCCTTTAGCCCAGCAGTGGGAATTTACAGGCTGTTGTTTTTGGGTGGTACCTACTACGGGCTTGCACTAAGCCCAACCTATAGTACTCAAAACGCTCTGTTAAGCTAAATACATTGTGTCATACATTTTTTTCAATACATAGCAGTCTCGGTTTATTATAAACTAATTGTCTTTACAAATATAAGCAGATAAAGTTGTACACACGCGACTTGATTTAAGCTATTCGATATTTCGATAACAACGTTGCAACATAAACAACGAAAAAACAAACATCGGATGTCTTACTAATTAATGGTAGAAGACGCGCCCGCGGTTTCTGCTGCTTACATTTTGGAGACAGTTTATTTAATTCTTTTGGAAATTACTAAAGATATAAGTTCTATATATCTTGACCTATTTAGCAAATAACATATTTTAGTTTTAATAAAAAATAAAAAAAAGCCGATATTTGGGCTTTAATCAAAAATCGCAGTGAATCACATGTGTAATTCACGTGCAAATACCCCTTGAATATAATTATATATCTACACAAACTTTACAGATTGTGAGATCTCCAAATTAATAGTTTTAAGTTCACAATTGGGTAATTGGTCTTTCCTCAGCTTAGGAGTCTTCTGTAACATTGTGGCTTTTATATATCGGAATATAATCTTTGAATTATATATATACATATATATTACACTGCTTCCTTGCTAAGAGTTAATTTATAAAACTGCAGATCCTAATGCCCAGGGTTTAAACTGCAGTTCAGGCCAACATAAAGTTAGTATCCTTTTATGTTGCGTATTTTCAGTAGATAATATGAATTTGGCAGGTTTCCATAACCTCAAAATTGAGGAAACAGAAAGAACACATGCGTTAGCCCACACAACTGTGCACTTTACTTTGCCCCGTTTGCAATTATGGTACTGTTTATTATGTCGTACAGTATTTTTTAATTGTACATACATTTTGCTATTAAAATCACTTTATCATATATAGAAATTAAACGTCCTTGACACTCACAGCTTAGAAGTTTCTCTCGAAAATAGTTAATACACAGACAAGAGGCCATTATAGTTTTATTATATGTGCAAATAACTGTTAAAACGCGGGCAATTAACGCGGGCGCTCGTCCGCGTCGGAATTCTGCTACGGGCAATCGTTTTACCATAATATAACTACAATTACTAATAATTGTTTCATGAACAATGTTTTACTTTTCACGTACGTCGGTATTTTCATAATAAAAACACTTTTTTAATGATATCGCGCATGAAAAGTTTAAAATCATTTAGGCTAGTTCGTCGCGTACATAAAACTAAATAAAATAATATTTATGTTTAAACAGTAATAATTAAACCATGTTTTTGTCTTGTTGTTAACGATCTGATAATTATAATTTATATAGTTAAGGTACTTAGTAAAACGCAGTTTGAAGACAAAACATTTTATATTATTTGAATAATTATAATTGAACTAGCGACCCGCCCCGGCTTCGCTCAAGTGCAAAGCTAATATGCTAAATATACTACAGCATTTGTTTATTTACGACATCACATTAGAAACTTCTAAAATTCATTACTATATCGTTCATGTATTATATAAACAACCTCTCGAATCACGCTATCTATTAAAAAAATCGCATCAAAATCCGTAATCCGTAATCCATACAAAGGGATATAGGGACAGAGAAAGCGACTTTGTTTTATATCATGTAGTGAAGAGGCAATCAATGATCTCTTCGTATAAATATATTACACGATAAAAATGTTTGAATAATGTTCGCGTTGCTTAGTAAAACTAGTTCCAATAACGCGGGCGGATCCGTCAAGCGGAAAGTTAGCTAACAATAAATGCATTTGGGTTAAACAAAAGTGAAATACAACTCGATGCGCCGGTAAGGTTCAGCGTTCACTCGGCGCGTTCAACTGAGCTACAGTAAACTATAAGAGTTAACTGTCATATATGATAACCTAAGTAATATATTACTGAATCCTATTTTATCCTGGAAATGACAAGCCGTTGCATATTTATGCTGAATTTGGACTTGATATATTTGTTTTAATGATGGAGCAATTATGGTGCAATAATTTTAAACTAAATTGCCATTTTTATTATGAAACGGTTTCATCTTCAGACACTGAGTGAGAGTGAGTTTGAAATTATGAATATCAATATCAAAATCAAAACGAAATTTATTTTAATTAGCTTTAAAAACCTCAAACATTGTATACTTTCAGCTTTTCATTCTAAAAATTGTTACGTAACTATTCGTAATCCATCACACGAAATATTGGAAAAATATTTTACGCCCAATTAGCGCAGCATAGGTACTTCCAATAAATAAAAAAAAACTACACAAGTTATTTTGCGGTTTGCGGTTGATACCTATTACATGTACATTCAGATAAAATCAGTCTGATTCTGAATTCATCAAAGCAATTGCGCTAAAATTGCAATACTTCAGAATTGACTAAAATTGGATTTTAATTAATATTTCTCTGCCTTCTATGGTGTTATGTATCAAGTAATGGACCAGGCTAACGCTGAAACGAAACCCGCAGCCCGCAACCGACGCGAACCAGCTAAGGTTTACATTTTCACGCCGGATATTACTTCCTCATTCACTACTACTCTTACACAAAACACAGACACCATATACGATTCCTAGAAAACAAGCACAACTAATTAAACCAGGCAATTTAATTAACTTCTTATAAAATAATTACAATTAGTTCAATAACATTGTCGTGTAAACATAAGCTCGTTAACTAACGACTCTATCGTCACGAGATGATAACGATGACGGTTAACGAAGTAATCACATTGCAGTTATTCATAGTGAACATAAATAGCTCTTAAATTAAATTACATTGCAGCCGCTGCGGTGCGTCGCTTGCACTCGAGTCGCGGCGCCCGGGGTGTGCGCGCGATCCCATAATTACCGACGTCTATTGGTGCCTCCGCCAAGTTTGTATGAGTGATGAGTTTAAATTAAACATATCTAGCGTTATCGAGCGCTCGCGTGCCGCTTTCGTGGTTTCGGTCGTGTGTTCGTATTGTGATTAGTGCGTCCGCGCGCGTTGACTGAGCGCGACATGAGCTTGTGCGCGCAGCCGCAGGACGACTCGAGTGTCGTGCCGCCACTCATCATTATCGAGGAACCCGACCCTCGGGACTGCTCGGCCGTCACCCTTCCGCCCGAAGGAAACGCGAAACTACGCAATTATCGAATTGTTAACGATAATATCCGTGCGTATACAGCTAGCGGCGATGTTCTTACTCCACCGACCAAAGGAAAGTTAATGTCAAAATTCGATCTGTGGTCTTCGATTTCTCCTCCGCGAGATAAGATTTTGGAACTGTTGCGACCGGAGGATCCCGGTAAAGACGCACTGGAAGCAATCGTAAGAGCGACGCCGAGGCGCGGCCTCGTGCGCCCTTATGATGAGGATACAAAACGCTTTCTTCAGAGGACACTTTTGAACACAAGCTCTACTAACTTATCCCAACCTTTAAACTCTGACCCAGAACCTCGGTTGACAAAGTCAGAAGACGAGGTTTCAGAAACCAAACAAAAGACTGACGTAAATAATACGAAGAAAGAGAGATCCTTAGCCGATGAACTAAGAGAAGCAGAAGAAGATGAGAGATCTGGTGCTAAAATTCGGAGAGAATTGTTGAAAGAGTTTCGAAAAAGAGGGGGAGGCATCAGAGAGGCGATGGAAAGGGATAGATTAGGAAAACTAGCGCTTGCTGTAGAAGAAGACGAGGACTACGAGGATTGTGGGCTGTCGGCGGCAGCGCGACGACTGGACGCTCTGCTGGTGGAGTCTCGCAGCTTGCACGAAGAGCTCGCGGGCATTCACGAGGACATGCAGGTGCTGGCCCGACGGGTGGCTCGCCGCGACCACTGACGCGTTGGTACCCACTGACCACTGCCACCACTTAAATACCACAAAATTGCACAAATCTATATAAAAAGACTAGTATTTTTGGCATTAATTTAATGATACATTTATCTCAGACACCAAAGTTTAAAATACAGATGTAAACACTAAACGATTCACATCAGTCCAGTCGGTTGTTGATAAAGTAATAAATGTAGATATTTATATAAATAGCCAATGGACACAGTTGTTATCGCGTGCACTGCAAAGCAGCACTCACGTACTTTCTCAATCTAAATTCTTCAATTTCTTTCTTTAAAAAAAAGTCGAGCAAGATATTTCTTAGAACTAACTTCTTATGTTATTACACTTATGAGCTTCTCTAAAGCGTAACCATTGCGGTCAGAATCTGACAATAAATACTAGCGAATTTTATATAGCGTTCGACGTTATTGGAGAATTATATCGTATTGTTTATAAATCAAATAATCTGCTAACGAACCGTAGGTATTTAGGCTCAACAAGCGCGTACTTAATGGTCCAATAACGGCTCCTAATTAATCTTTGTTTGCCGGTGGTGGTGGTGGCGGTGCTTAAATATGTATATTTATTGTTTATTCACATACAAGCTCTACGCTTCCCTGTGTACGTGATGTAGGGTTGTCAATTTTTGGAAATATTAATAGCGTCTTATTTTGTGCCATCGATTATAAATTTGATATTTATTTTTCTTTTATGTCTGTTTTAAAGAATTATCTTTAGTTAACTCAATCCCATTAGATGAATAGCGTAATGATTGAATAAAGAAACAAGAGCGAAAGAAGTCAGGTTCGAACTTGCGATTTTTACATCGCTAAGCAGTACTTATATTGATTGTATATTAATTGAATTCGCAAAGCAATCCAATGTAACTTATATTGTTTTAGTACTGAAAACCACTTAATTATTTACTAATGTTTATAAAATTTTAGGGTTGGTGTGACGAGTTTTGTTTGCCATTGATATTGTATGTAAACATCATATGCATACATACATATAGACATCCACAGTTAGGGTTTAACTTTTTTCTTCTTTTAGTTACTTATGTCTTAGAGCTACTGATATTCAACCTTGCACTCTTGTAATTGGCATTAATAAGATTATATATATTGGCAAATCGGTCAGCTGATGGTAAGTCACCTCTGACATTACATAGGTGCTTTAGAAAATACTTATCATTTCTCATATCACTAATGCGCCACTGACCTTGAGAACTAGAATTACGTCCTTGTGCTTGTAGTTAACTAACACTAATTATTTTGTATACATGGATATGGTCGAAGGTAAGAGATTTTCAATGTCCATAGAAATTACTGTAAAACCACTTCTAACTTCGTCAAAGCGCTACCAACCATTGAGCAAAAATATTCTATCCCCTGTACTTGTTTTTATAAAAGACATATCTAAAACCGGCAGCCCTATTCACTCACGCAGGATACCGGATGCGTTGGTTACGATGATTTTTCCTTTGAAGTTTAAACTCAAGGGTCCGCTGGCCGGCACATTTTCATTCCTCCAATTTAATTTTTAATCTGTGTGTTTTAAAATTCACGCTCTTTTATGTAAGGTATTATTCTCTTTAACATGTAACATACGTTAGGTGTGTTTATTTTAACCGTTTTCCTCGGAAACCTTGTATTATTAAATATTAATGACATCTAAATTAATATTATAAATGCGAATGTAACTTTGTCTGTCCGTCACTCTTTCACAACCAAACCGCTGAACCAAATTTGATGTAATCGGTATGAAGCAAGCTTGAACTCCGAAAAAGGACATAGTCTACTTTTTTGCTTAACTTATGACAACCAATACCCTAACCCAAATGTAACTTTACGATAGAAACACGAGAAAAAATTGACCGATAATTTTGACCTTGAATATATTTTTATAGCAGACGTAAGTTAGTATACGTAGAATAGAAGATTTATACTAATTAACAAATGTATAAAAATAATTGTTACTAAAATTACTTTGACCGGACTACAAGACAAATATGAAAATTATTATAGTAACTTAAAATTACACATAAAAATTCAACAACAATTTGATAGCGTACGTATTTTAAAGATAGTATAAATTAAAACTCAATTACGAATGCAAAAAAATAAAAGTATATCCGTAGTCAGCTGTTGAACAGGTGAGGGCGGACACCTGTTTTAGATTCTGTTTAAAAGCTAAAGGTCACAATCAATACAAATACAATTGTAGAAGATTTAAATTTAAAAAATTAACTAACTAACTAAACTATTGAGTTAATTTCATCACGTTCGAGTTGATCATTTACACATTAGTATTGGAAGATTTTGGGGCTGAGATGGGCCAGTGGTTAGAACGCGTGCATCTTAACCGATGATTGCGGGTTCCCAGTCAAGCACCGCTATATATTTACATATGTGCTTAATTTGTATTTATAATTCATCTCGTGCTCGGCGGTGATGAAAAACATCGTGAGAAAACCTGCATGCGTCTAATTTCATCGAAATTCTGCCACATGTGCATTCCACCAAACCACATTTGAAGAGCGTGGTGGAATATGTTCCATACCCTCTCCTTAATGGAAGAGGAGGCCTTATCTCAGCAGTGGGAAATGTACAGGCTGTTACTTTACTTTACTTACTTTACTTATAGTACGACACAACTTTGATGTAGCATCGGCAAAATTTGTAAAACCGATTACTGCCGATTTACACAACCAATAGGAATAGCTCCCTATCGCGCCTTTCGACGATATTCGTCGCTATAGATTCCCGCGTCATTTCAAACCTAGAAAGTAAGTGCATGTAAATCGACGTGTCAAATTGACAAATATATTAGGTCATATTATATTACAAGTTATTACGTTTGTGTCACAATCATATTCGGATAAGAAATAAATTTTGATAATTTGTGATAGCTTACTTAATTCGATTGTGATCGGTTTTACGAATTTTGCCAATGCTACATCTAAGTCGTGTCGTACTATACGTTACTTGCATTACTTACATCGCCACGGTCAGTTTCGGGGACTAGGTTTTTATGCCAATTGCTGTTTTTTGCTTGTTACACTGGCTCACCCACCGTTCAAACTGGAAGACATGACACAAAGTATTGCTGTTTGATAGTAGTAGATAAGATTAGTACATGATTCTACTCAGGGGTTGTATAAATCCTACCAAGTAAATAGAGTCATCCTTTGAAAGACTAGATAACACAATCATAATCAATCTTCTTGATCATACGATGTCATAAGTTAAAAGCAAAGCAACAGCCTGTAAATTTCCCACAGCTGGAATAAGGCATCCTCTTCTTTTAAGGAGAGGGTTTGAAACATATTCCACCACGCTGTTCCAATGCGGGTTGGTGGAATGCACATGTGCCAGAATTTCGATGAAATTAGACACATGCAGGTTTCCTTAGATGTTTTCCTTCACCGCCGAGCACGAGATGAATTATAAACACAAATTAAGCACATATACATATATAGTGTTGCTTGCCTGGTTTTGAACGCGCAATCATTGGTTAAGGTGCACGCGTTCTAATCACTGGGCCATCTCAGCTGCGTTATAAGTTAAATAAAATAATAATCATCCCATATTCGGTAAAGTCGTTTTGCCTTTTTTGCTAGTCTGCCTACCTATTCTAAAATCATACAACTAGTTAAACTAAAACGAAAGTCATTTAGCAATTTCATGAGCCGCCTAATGTGCTATCAACTGTCAGAAATGAGAATCAAGCAATGCGTGTTCGATAATTAGCCTGATTTAATTACGTCCGCCTAAAAATTAATACTAAGTAACAATTTAAGCGTTGTTATCAAACCAATATAGCCTTTAAAGTTCAGGTATTAGAAGCTATATCTATATGTCTATCCCGCGTAGCCATATCCTGTCAGCGATAATATCTAATAATTAATTTAAATAGGCACTTACAACGCTTTAATCCGATTAATATACTAATACATGATACATATAGATTATGTGTTGCGTAAAATAGTATCAGGATTAATATATAAGGTTAATTTTCACTGTTACAACATATTTTGGGAAGTGTGACGTCATTTCTGTTTCATCTTTTAAATTAAGTATGTGAGGAATATTTCTCAGGTGTTCTGTTACCTTTATTGTATAGTTTTGTAGGAAAATGTTACTGATCGTTTGATTATTTAACACATGAAAAGTTAATAAACTCTGTTTTACATTTATCATACTATAAAATCCAGTGGTTTCTCTCGCGTTTTATGTTTTAATTCAACAAATCACTCTATCTATAAAATAAACCGCAAAAATTTAGTCGCGTAATTTCACAGATCTAAGCCTACATAGGGACAGACAGCGGTAAGCGACTTAGTTTTATACTATGTTATGATCAGTATCATCAGATCATGAGTCGAGATGGCCCAGTGGTTAGAACGCGTACATCTTAACCGATGATTGCGGTTTCAAACCCAGTGATTCATGTGCTTAATTTGTCTTTATAATTCATCTCGTGCTCAGCGGTGAAGGAAAACACCGTGAGGAAACATGCATGTGACAAATTTCATAGAAATTCTGCCACATGTGTATTCCACCAACCCGCATTGGAACAGCGTGGTGGAATATGCTCCAAACCTTCTCCTCAAAGGGACACAGACTGTTGTTGTTTGTTGTTGTATGATCAGTATAGATAATTATTTGATTATTAAAATTTAATAGTAGATAAAGTTGTCAAAAAAGGTCCTACATAATATATCAGACTTAAAGCCTTACTTAACACGTGTAAGCATAACTAGCGTTTACTCTAATGAAGTGAAAAATATACGAGTATAGTATCAGTGGCAGGCTGTCTTCCGCAGTTTCACCAGCGTGAAACGATATTGCTTCAACCGCGTGGGCCGTCGCGTGATGATATATATGTTACTTGGTGCGGTTGGGTCGTATCACCCACACATTATATTATAGCTAAACAGCAATCGACAGTACTGTTGTGTTCCGGTTTGAAGGGTCTATGAGCCAGTGTAACAGGCACAAGGAACATATCATCTTAGTTCCCAAATTTATTTGATTTGAGATTAATATACAGTGCCAATGTCTATATAATATTAACAGCCTGTAAATTTTCCACTGCTGGACTAAGGCCTTGTCCCCGTTTGAGGAGGAGGTTAAAAGCATATTCCACCACGCTGCTCCAATGCGGGTGGTCACATGTAGCAGAATTTAGTTGAAATTAGACACGGGTAGGTTACTTTACCCCGCCGAGCTTGAAATGAATTATAAACACAAAATAAACGCCTAGGTTCGAACCCACAGTCATCGGTTAAGATGTATGCGTTCTAACCACTGGGCTATCTCGGTCGAGTCTACGTAATTATGACAAAAAGTAACCTCGAGATAAATGAGTCATATAACGCAGAACAAAAACGCTAAAAAAAAAAATATTTTTTCAAATTTATATATCTGTGTTATACTTGTTTATACCCCTGTTAGGAGAGGGGGTATATGTTAAACATATGTCAAAATATGTCGCCCTGCCAACAGATGCAGAATATGTATATTTTCATGCAGAGTTGAGTAATTAATGAATAAATGACGTCTAAATATAACCTTGATATAATTATCTTAAAGTAAAAAACCGTCTGCTTTTTGTCAATACTGCATACAATTAAAGATTAGACGTGTCAGTGTACTTTTGTGTGAATTTATCTTCGAGGTTATTTCAATTATGATAACAAACAAATATTATTATTATAAATGGCAGACTTCGTGGATTAAAATCCTGACGATTCTTTGTTTTTGGCATCGTAATGGCAGTGATTACGCCTGTTTGGCACCTGATCTCTTCGCTTTACGGAATACTCTATCCAATTGGACGATGAGAGTTAGGAAATAGACTGTGCACCTGTTAACGCACATTTTGAGCACAATATCGAGAGATTAATCGTAGTTTATCACGGTAGATACCGACCACAAAATTATATACACACAAAATTAACTTTAGTTATTACAATACCCTTTAAGCTACCAAGATGTAAGGTTATATTTCGTAACTAATCCCCTTTCAATTTGGCACATTTTTATCAGTCAGTATAATATTATAGTATTTCTAAAATATGACCAGTATTCCTCCCATAAAAAATACATAAATTTATTTATTTAAGTAAGGGACTTTAGTTTATGAAAAATGTCAGTCCCATTGTTCTCTTACAATTTGCCTTATCGAACACAATGTAAATACAACTTATATCTAGAAATGACATGTCTATTAATTACCTAAATCTCTCATACAAAATATAATATCATCTGTAACAATATATATCTACTGGTAGTAGTGAAATGAGAATTTGGCAAGAGGTGATTTTGCCAAACGACATTACAGGGAACAGTATAAATATATTCAGGATAAGTATATAATAATTGACACACGTTCTAATAGAAAAAATGTTTCCAGATTCAGAGCGCGCGCGCATGTCGTTGCACGGCCGCGGCGCGTGCGCTCACGGCGGAGTCGCGTGCGCTGCGCTACCTTGATGACGTCGTGGCACTGCTGCGCGGTGACGTCACGGCCGCCCAACGAACCCGCGCCTGGCCCTTCGCTATAGGCCGCAGACAGCCCGGCAGGAACTATATTGTATAAAGCAGGTAAAAGAAAATTAACTTCTTGTTAATATCCCACTGCTGGGCTAAAACTCCTCTCTCTTTTGAGATTAGTCTCTCACTCGTGAATCATCATTCACCGTTTAATAATGTAGATTATTTCAAAATGAATGAGCAGGAAACTTAAATTTTTATTTGTATAACGACTTCAAGCAAAGATGAATTTCTCAAATGGACTCTTGTTTTAAATTATACGTTACTTAATATTTTTTATTATTGTTAAACCTACACTAATTACTTTGTTGATCACACTATATCTGTGAGTCACTATATTGATTATATTTTAAGATTACATAATATAAACGAATGGAATATGTTTCAAATTTTGCTGTCTCGTTGGTACCCCTTTTAGCAATTTCATACCAAAATTAATTATTGCTTTTACTTATACTAATTATAATAAAATCTATATTAATATTGTGAAAGCGAACGTAACTCAGTCCGTTACTCATAAAACGCTGAACCGATTTCGATGAAATTTAGTATATATAGTTTGAATTCTGGGAAGGACATATGCTCTTTTGATATCCACCCCCATTTACCCCCTGTAATTTGTAAATGGAGTTTGACGGTTTGTAAGCTATAGGTACAGCCTTATAATTGCGCGGGTACAGCGGGATCAGCTAGTATTTTAATATTTACTACAACAGAGACAATGCTAATTAAGGCAAGAAAACCAAAACTATTAATGTTACATTTTACAGACATACCTATTTTATATGATAATCTTACTGACACATGCACAAAATCAAGATCCTAATATATTGATTTGGAAACAATATTTTAAGAGGCTAATCATTCGGAATTTAAATGATTTTGGAAACGAGTAATTCATTTCCAAAATATAATTGCTGTTTACGTCATAGTTTGAGTAGGATTCCAAGATTCATCGTGCAAAAATATGCAGTAGGTTTAATTCCGTGTGAACCTAGACCTAGACTTGTTATATTCAAGAGATATAATTAAATATTATTATATGTGTAATAACGTAATGACAAAGGACAGATTACATATATAACTATACAAGTATCATATTATTATTATTGAATCTACAAACAAATCGTCCGTGGCATTGTATTACATAATAGCTATTTATTTTTTGTATGATTACTTAATTTACAACAACATATAATTTGTGAGAATTAACTATGATGATACTTTTTATGTTTTAAAATTTATAGACAGACGTGCTGTCCATTATTATAACGAATTATTTGTAATCGTAATACCAAATGATGTTACTGTAATGTGCCTGCGTTTTTTTGCCAGGCAACCTCACAATCTGAAAGATTGAATTCATGATAATAATACAATGATGTATATACATATGTATAGGAACTATGTGCGAAAAATAAATGATCGGTCTATTTAGAATATTAGAGCTAGAGATTTCGGGATGTTTTGGATGGGTTACATCTATTTATTTATTTCAGGAAAAACAGCACCATATAATACAAAATATAAACATTAAAAATACCGTATACAAACAATAAAACCAATTAATGCTTTCAAATGAATTATGCAAACTTAATGTTAGTTCATAGAAGTAGCACAATGCAGTGTTGATAGATAACACGTAAAAGTAATAATAATAACAAAACAATTAATTAAATATTACAAAAACTAAATACCATATTATGTATATTTAAAATAATGTAGATATTTTCGATATAAACGCTGACAATAATTATAAAGACGCGAGGAGGAAAGGTAAGGTAATAACACCTAGTTTCCGTCCTCGCAAAGTTGATACATCCTCCAAACGGTGTTTCTATAATAGGAATCCAGATTTATTTTTAAGTTGGCCTAGCATAAAATTAAAGGCTCATGTCAAAAAAAACATTGATAAATAACTTTTATTACATTTATAAAAAATGTTGACTTATTATTTTTTCGTTTCTAGACAGAATAATGATTATATTTTACTGACAAACTGTAATTAAAATGGTAAAAAACAGTAACTACTGACTTTTTTGCCGGTTCTTCTCGGTTAAATCTTTCCGGTATTATCTTTATTATTAATTCAACATTGTAACACGATGATACAGTAATTCTTTGAGCCTACCTGAATACAGAAGATATTGATTGATTTGTTTATAATGATCTAAGTTTGTTGATATAGCTGCAATTTCACGACATACAAAGTATCACAATTAAAATACTAAATACTTCATCACCTAGATTTTTTATATATATTTAGCATATGAATTGGGTATCACAGATAAAACGCTCGAGATATTCCATAGACAGTGTCAGAAGTGTACCCAATTTATTTTTAACCAATCACATCACAGAACCAATCAATGTGTTACAAATCACCGGATTAATATATCAAGCCTGTATTAAGCGCATGTAGCACCCAGTTGCAGGCAGTGTTACCGGGAAGTGCCTTCTAAAAAATCTTTTTAAAAGATGTTTGATGCGCCTCATTGATAGTCGAAGATTTGAGCATCGTCAGTTTTAAACTCGTTGCATCTTGGACTAAGATATACATATATATAAGATACACCTGTCCTGTCCACAACAACAACAACAACAGCCTGAAAAATTCCCACTTCTGCGCTAAAGGCCTCCTCTCCCTTTGAGGAGAAGGTTTGGAACATATTCCACCACGCTGTTCCAATGTGGGTTGATGGAATACACATGTGGCAGAATTTCTATGAAATTTGTCACATGTAGGTTTCCTCACGATGTTTTCCTTCACCGCTGAGCACGAGATGAATTATAAAGACAAATTAAGCACATGAAGCAGCGGTGCTTGCCTGGGTTTGAACCCGCAATCTTCGGTTAAGATGCACGCTTTCTAACCACTGGGCCATCTCGACTCGGTCCTGTCCACATATTCTTGAAACCATAAAACCCTTGAAACTATTCAATGACAGAATTAACGGTGCGGTAGTTACCAACTCCACCTCTGTACTTCTCTGAACCCACAACCACTTTGTTAAAATGTAAATTTCAATTAAAATACGACTTAAAAAACACCACGAAATTTAAGATTAATTTGAAATGATATTAAATCTACAGCAAAATAAGTGAAGGTTAAAATGGCGAGGCGCGAACGAACACCAAACTTTACTTACCGTTTAAGTGAAACGAAGATTTACGAATTAGATAAGTGACTGAGAAAGTGAGAACTCGACGGCTTAATTTATAACGATCGTTGGTGAGATGGTAACGTTTGTGAATTGCCTAAATCTGTATAGATCTATCTATTTCAAACATAGAACTTTTTAAATAAACCAAGAAAAAATTATGCCTTTAGTAGTAATTTTGAATTCTAAAATAATAAAGAGTCGAGATGGCCCAGTGGTTTGATCGCGTGCATCTTAACCGATGATTACGGGTTCAAACAAAGGCAAACAACAATGAATATATTATAAGCACATTATATATGAATTGGTGGTATTCGGCGGTGAAGGAAAACATCGTAAGAAAACATGCATATGTCTAATTTCATAGAAATTCTGCCGTAGTGGAACATCGTGATGGAATATATTCCAAATTCAGAGCCAGACTTAGTCCAGCAGTGGGAAATTTACAGGCTTTTGTTATTTTTATTGAATCCTGGGTCATTGGGCCAAAAACAATTTTAGCATTAACTCATTAAGAAAAAGGCCTAGAGTTTCTACCATCACGCTGATATTCTTCAAGATTCCGTGCTTGTTCCATGATCATCAATTCAATTATTAACTACATCGCATGTTCAAATCACAAAAAAAAATTACTGAGTTGTGAAACTTAATTTGTTTTTAATACAGCTCGTCGTTGAAAAAAGAATCATGATGAAATATATGATCAATAACAAGCCGTGTCTTAAACGCGAGAGACGAACCATTACGACCAATTGCCTGACAATGAATCATATATTATCTGTGATACTTTAACTGGCAATCTTTACCAGCGTCAATTTAGTTTCGAATTGTACCAATTATACGCTACTGAAGTCGCCCTCGGCTTAGCTCTCGTTTAGAGTATTTGTTGTCATGTGTTGTGCAAAAAAAATAGCCTATGTCCTTTCTTGGACTTCAAATTTGCTTCATACCAAATTTCATCAAATTCGGTTCAGCGGTTTGGTTGTGAAAGAGCGACAGACAGACAGAATTAATTTCACATCTATACATATAATAAAATTCGAGTGTCTTTTTGTAACATTAAGTTAGCCCTATTTAATCAATGCATATGTATGTATATGTTTGTCTGTCTGTCTATTAGTTCCGGCTAATCTCTGGAACAGCTGAACCGATTTTGGAGGGACTTGCACAGGCAGATAATTGATATAATAATGAGTAACTTAGGCTACAATACAATAATTTTTTTTTTTTTGTAAACTTCCAACGCGTACAAGATCGCGGGCACTATTTTATAATATTGATATAGATTATATATGATCTTCAATTATAAATTTATAGCAAACAAAATTATACAGATTCATTATCACATAATTACGATCTAGTTAAATTAAATGTGAGCGACGTCTATTGTCAATTCATGTCAGTAAGCATTAAACGCTGGCTGAGCACCAAACGAGCTATTTGAGGGTGAACTACGGCCGGCGGGACACGGCACTGGCTTCGGACAGGCCCATACGTGTCGTATGTCCGTATATTGCACGCTGATCAATAATCCATTTGTTTTGTAATGTTAAACCAGTATGTTATACAAACATTTATACTAATTAGTATTCGTTCAGTAATCGAAATTCATAACATTGAGAACTACGATTACATAATATATACCGTATATATTGTTGTAATTCGATGAAAATATACTCGAATATATATTGGTTGATAAATTGATAAAGATGATTTTTTCATTGTGAAACAATTATCATAATTATTGTTACATAGTATAAAACAAAGTAAGCCTGTCTCTATGTGTAGATCTTTAAAAATACGCGACGGATTTTGATGCGGTTTTTTTTTTTTTAATAAATAGATAGATTCGGAAGGAAGGAAAATTTTGTATATAAATACATGGACAATGTAGCAAAGAAACGCTGAAAATTGTAGAAGTAGTGTGATGTAAACAAACAAGTTCTGTAGTATATTTAGCCGTGATAATCCAGGCCGGTTCGCTAGTCAAATAAAAATTTGATAAACTGTTTTGTGTGACTTTTAGTTTTTTTCGTCAGAAAACTTCTCTTTTTGTTTTGCCCACGTGATGTGTGGTGATATGTTTCTCTTCGGCATCCGACACGGAATCATTTTGGCGTGCTTTCCCGATTCCTGATTCCCGAGACTCGACAGTAACTTGACAACCTATTTTAACTGTGTTGTAATTTCAAACTCTTGTTACATATATATTTCAGATTTGCATTGTACTGTATCATATATTCGATAGACAGTCGAGATGGCCCAGTGGTTAGAACGAGCTTAACCGATGATTGCGGGTTCAAACCCAGGCAAGCACCGCTGATTCATGTGCTTAATTTGTCTTTATAATTCATCTCGTGCTCAGCGGTGAAAGAAAACATCGTGAGGAAACCTGCATGTGACAAATTTCATAGAAATTCTACCACATGTGTATTCCACCAACCCGCATTGGAACAGCGTGGTGGAATATGTTCCAAACCTTCTCCTCAAAGGGAGAGGAGGCCTTTAGCCCAGCAGTGGGAATTTACAGGCTGTTGTTGTTGTTGTTTTATTATATATTTACTTGTTTTTTGTGTGACCTTAGTTAATGTAAAATAAAAATCGTATTTTTAAATTTATTATAATTATAAAAATTATGCGACTAATGGAAGTCGAAATTTACCAATTTAAGTAGTTAGCTAGTTTGCGACGTTAAATTGTTATGGAAGAAAGTGATTTGCATATCGGTGAGCGACTTAAACGAACCGATACGACTTCAAGAAAAGAAAAAAAAAGAAACATTGTTATTTTTCAGACAGATTCTAAAACTACGTTGAAATACAGACTACACATTATTATGGTAAATCTTGTTCTAAAACTATGATCAATGTGTTTTGGTAATTCTATATTAATCAGAAAAAGAAAAAACAAAACAACGTACAAATTTATTATAATTTGTAATAAGATTAAAACTTGCACATTTTATTTAGAGTTTTAAATATAAATATGAGAGGGTATGGAAAAACTGAAATCGTATTCTTAATGGTAAATAAATGTTATGGATTTAAGTGATCACGACTTGGTGTCTCATATTTTTTTTTTATAAATAAGAAAAAAACAATCATTCAATCAAAAAAAATAGACTAACAAAACTCGTTTCCAATAAATATCAAATTCATATTTTCAATAATAAATATTAAATAAATCAGTTTTCTCTCCGTGCTTAAATCAATCACGCCCTAATTACGTCCTCCTCAATTCTATATGTATTATTTATACGTTTTTTTTTAACAACAACTGTGCGACGATATCGCATCGCAATCGTATCGCTGTTGCCGAGGAGTCCTCATTACGGAGCAGCCGGTACCAGCGCGGACCGATCGCTATTCGCTACAACGCGAGACACGAGAATTACGCCACAACTCGTCCGCACCGCCCCGCAGTCCACGTCGTCGCATTTAATCCATTACCACGATTAAAATACGTCAAGTTATAATTCCAACTGAAGCTATGTCACAGACGATTTATAAATTATCCAAATAATGCGCACGCGATGAATTGTCTAGGGATGTGTTCACGAATTTCCGATTCGTTTCTTCACGATTTCCGATGTCGTTTCGGGAGCCATTTTGTTATGGTATAGGTATTCAAGGAGCTGGAGGCTCTCCTGGTGGAAAGTGACATCTGCTACACCAGCGCCTTATAGATGCGTTGGGCCTTATGGAGGAGATATACGTTGGAGGCTTTTGAGAAATGTTAACGCCATTTTCTTGAAAGTGCCCAAATCCTATGAGAAATTCAACGAATGCACGAAGTCGTAGATACCATTTTACTTTGTATACAGATTATAATCTATACTAATAATGTTAATGTGAAAGTAACTCTATCTGTCTATCTGTCTGTCATTCTTTCACGACAAAAGCAATTAATCGAATTCGGTGAAATTTGTTATGAAGCAAACTTGAACTTCAGAAAAGGCCATATTTTTTGCCTAACACATTTGAGGTTGTCGAGAGCGAGTGAGTGTGTGTCAGACAAAATAACCCTAAAACGCAAACGAAGTTGCGGACAATAACTAGTACATCATACAATCTAAGATTCCAAGGCTGTAGGCGCTTGAATTGTTTAGAAATTCTTAGAGTAACAAAGTCTATGTATGCTAAAGTTCGTATCATAAAGTGATCAATTAGCTCGTCTGCGTGTCTAAAGATTTAAATTTAGATAACAAAAAATGTATGTAAATGTTATGTATAACTATGAAAGCAGTTGTTTCATTAGCTACCCCATGGGCCCATACCAATGATGACATGTATACGTCAGTTAGGTATTGAATTTAATTAATTAAGATCCCTTACTTTTAACGACTATCTCATTAGACTAGGGGCTAGATACATGGCAAAAATCGCGAGTTCAAATTCAAGGAGTTGAAGGCCCAGCTCGTGTTGATAAAATTTATTTTTCCGTTCTAACCACAGCGGCTAAATCCGGCAGTTTAAAGTTTAAACTAGAACATTTTGATCTTGATGAGAAATTGATTTTTTTTATAGAATAGTTTAGCGGACGAGCATATGGGCCACCTGATGGTAAGTGGTCACCATCAACCAATAAAAATTACGCTGTAAGAAATATTAACTATTCCTTACATCGTCAATGCGCCACCAACCTTGGGAAGTAAGATGCTATGTTCCTTGTGCCTGTAGTTACACTGGCTCACTCGCCCTTCAAACCGGAACACAACAATACTGCGTACTGTTGTTTAGCGGTAGAATATCTGATGAGTGGGTGCCCTGGGGCCCTACCACCTAGTAAATAATAATAATAAATAGATGCGTTCTTAAATAAGCCATTACACTAAGAAACAATTGAGAACACAGTACTGATATGAAGTTAAATAAATGTATAAAGTTACTTTGTATTAACAGATATCGAATTTCGTATCGAAAGAGTACACATGCGACCCAATGGCTTTTTTACACGGGGAGAGGGTGACAGAGGGACGGGTCAAGTACAAAAGACTCAGCAGGGTCATAGGGTCACTACAATAAAGGTGACGCGTACATTAAATCGCCCTGACACCAGTATACACCATTCTTAAAATTACAACGATATATTTTTAACCCCAGGCGTAGAAAGAGATTGTTATATGTTTAACGTGTCTGAGTGTCTGGGTATAGGTCTGTGGTGTCGCAGCTCCTAAACGGATGAACCGACTTTCGTTTTGTTATTTGTTTTTTCACTTGAAAATATAAAGAAAAAATCATGTCTTAATTATATATTTTTTTAATTATTACAAACCACACATGTTGTATCGTCATTAGTTTAAATATCGTTTTTAAAAGAAATGTTAACAGATTGTTGTAATTATTATTTACGTTTTAATAATCGAAACAAAAAATCGAATATAAATTAAATTCACTATTTGTTTTAATTTATTTTAGAAACGGGAAAATGGCCCTAAATGCAAATGACAACCATCGCCGTTGGCACAAATATAGCCATTCCTTAAAAACTAACGCCAACTGGTGCCGTAAGATATTAAACCTGTAGATATACTGACTCACCCCTACCAAACATAACAATACTGAATGTTACTGTTTGGCAGATGAATATGTGGTATCTTGTATCGTCACTATCATTAATTCTTTCATTTTGTTTGTTTCAGCTACAAGATAACAAGCGGTCAACGATCCCTCAACGCAATATGAAAACATCGCAAATGTATGCATCGCTAATTGCCACAGTATAAAAAATTGATTGTCAAACACAAGCGCTATCTCGTTCGTGTTCAAATTGAAATTACGAGAATAGAAAAACATAATTGTTTGCGTTGATATAGTTTTTAATTAATAGACACTAATGTTATAATGAATATTGAATTATAATGCAAGACAAGACTTTATATGAATCTCAAATTAATATGTTGTATTGTAAAGAACACAACTCTCAGCAATGAAGGACATGACATTTTAATAATATAACTCTAAAATTGACATACATACCTGAAAATTCCTTCTAATTTTATTCGAACTTCAAATTATTTGATGTTTTTATTATCTGTATATCTTGTATTTATTAAACGTGTTCAATGATGGCCTTGATGTTTAGAAAACTTATCTATCAATGATCAAATATTTAATTAAATATTTTAGCATTTATAACAACTAGAGTTGGATAATAGCAAATTTAATTGCATCACAGAATTATAATATCAAGTACTTAAACTGTGTGTACAGTCGGGGTAAGAAAAGGTTCGTCACCTTAAGATCTATTTTCGTGTGCTCAGTATGAGCGATAATCTGTTTTATAGATCGAAAATGACATATTGCGTCCCATTGACATTATAAGTCACGCCTAGCAAAGAGTACTATGTAAGTTTAATTATAAATGCAGTTCTGAGCTTAGTTTCAAAAGGTATTAAGAGTTGACAACTTGATTAAGGAATGAATTTGAAAACTAACGAAGGTTTTCCTACTCTGACTGCTAATAGCACCCCATTCTCACGAGCACAAGTCTGCATAGGAATTTATAACGCACCGTAACCGCGTATAAGCCGCAAATACGACATTGAATACTAAGCCAGAAATAAGTGAAGTTGTACAATCTAACGCAATGAAACAATTAGCAGAAAAATTTAAAGAGAGGTCACGTGGCATGTCCAGTTCGAATGGAAGTTCCTATGTTATATATTATGTGAAGTAATAAAATAATTATGCGATAAAAAGAGACAGATAAATCGCCTGGAATAATGGTTTTTCTAGGTGACGATTTCTGCCAGTGCACTATACAGCAAACCGCGTGAAATATCTTCATTAACAAAACAAATGTTATCTACAAAACAGAGCAACGAAGATGTTCAACGACCATATGTAAATTAAAATTAAAATAATTAAATATGAATGACATACACATGAAGAGTTAAAATACAATACGTACAATCACTTTAAAAATAAATGTAAATCATGAACAGCTGTTTAGATATAGTGCGACACAACTTAGATGTAGCATCGGCAAATTAAATAAAACCGATTACTGCCGATTTATACATCCAATAGAAATAGCTATCTATCGCGCCATTCGACGCTATTCTTCGCTATAGATTCTCGCGTTAGTTCAACTCGAAAAAACAAGTGCATGTAAATGGACGAATGTCATAATAGTCATACGATATTACAAGTAATTATAGTGCGACACAACTTAGATGTCGCATCGGTAAAATTCGTAAAACCGATCACATCCGAATTGAGTACGCTGTCCCAAATTATCAATATTTATTTCTCATGTAATCGGTTTCATTTTCATTCCATTGCATTTTCCGATGCTACATCTAATTTGTGTCATACTATACGTTTGTGTAAAGATCATATTCACATAAGAAATAAATATTGATAATTTGCGATAGCTTGCTTAATTCGATTCGATTCGATGTGATCGGTTTTACGAATTTTGCCGATGCTACGTCTAAATTGTGTCGTACTATATCAATGTCAATAATTGTGTTTTGACACATCGAAGTGTCGACGCGGTCGCACGCGCGGTTTTAATTCGTATCAACTTGCGGTTTTACGCACGTGTGGTTTAGGCGCCTTGCATACTGGGCCTTAACTTTGCTTTTCTATGATATTAACCTATCAATTTGAAAAGTTATGTTTTGCAAAGTTTATTCATGATTGTGTATGTTACTATTAGAGTTAAGTGAAAAAATATATATTAACTATATATGTTTTGTAACTGTTTTTAAAACTTTTAAGACTGAAGTATAACGGTTAGTGAGTATGTATAACTTTGTATCGATAGTGTTATTAAAATAATACGTAAAAGTTAAACAATAATTATAGTAACTATAAGTAACGTACGTAAATTACATTCCATTACGACGAATCTATATGAAATATATATTAATATAATGTTATTTACTAGTTAATAACTTAAAACGTAAAATGTTATAAATAATGTATGTGAACATTGTGTTGTGTAAATATATGTTACATTTATTAGTCCAATAAGCTTATGTAAGACTAGAAATATACAATATATTATAAATATTTATTTTGTTATGTATATATATAACTGGATAATGTGTATTGATAATTAAAAAAAACTTTATTTTAAGCGCTATATATGACCACATATTTAAGGTTTCTCTTACTTGTTTAATCATCCATTTTTATATATAGATTCAGATGTATATAGGTCGCTTCTCTTCTAGAACATTGTTGTTACAGGCACAAGTATTTAATTGTTTAGGAGTTGTGACCTCGGCGTAATATATCTTTTAAGGAATAAATACAATTTTCAAATGCTTTAAGATTGTACAAACTCCATTACAATAGTCTGAGATTGAGATGAGATTAGGAACCCGATCGCTAATGCTGTCGCTTTACTCGCGTTGGAATCTGTTACTACGCCTGATAACCTTGTGAAAATTTGTCAAACATGCTACTTAAAGGTACAACTCAAAGAAACGTCAAGTTCAATCAAAATTTCTTAAGCATTTTTCCACTATTTGCGTGCCCAAATATTTTCTGATATTGTATTTATTGTCCAATACAGCTTCTTCGCTATATAAGCTTTTCTTGAGTTTTCTCTTATTTATGAGAGAGCATTATTATGCTAACGCTACTGTTAATTTTAAATCATCCAATTCTCATCTCGCATTAAGTAATTTCAAGAAAAACATAGCGAGGACACTTTCATGATCATAAAATGTTGCTACATGATCGAATTCCGTGTTTTTTTTTCATGACACTTTAATTGTCATGAAGACCTTGTTATCAAAAGCAATATAATCCAATCGTCTACAACATTAGCTTAGCTTTCATGACTCCTAGCGTAATAAAATATTATAGCATTCATAGTTCTAGAGGCGAGCGATTTGTAGTTACATAGTATGAGGAATTATTGTATCTAAATTCACTAATCAATACATTAATTTTTGTAACAAAAATTATTTGTTTATTGACACAGGAATTTGAAAACGAAAATTATATTTATATGCTCATGATTATATTAAATTTATTTGACGAAATACTCCTGATGTTAAATTTACTGTCATGCATGTAACTAAAGAAATCTTGTTATTTGGAAGACATCGATTTAAGATTACATTTTGCCTTTTATTATTTCATATGCCCTCCGAAATAAACCGCGACAGCTTATACACGGGGATTTAAATTAAAGTTTGCGGGTTCAAATCCTGGCAAACACCATTTGTTTAATTCATTCACATTGATACACAAATGTGTCATGTAAATCCATACCACATTAAAACATCGTGTTGAAATAGGCTCCTGATGTGTTCCTACAGAGGAATGGAATGAAAATGGGACAATTTGCGGACTATTGTTTAACGCTTGTATTTCTATATAATTGAATAGTCCATACTGTTCACAATGATAGTTTGTTGACGATAAAACTAATCTCATTCCAGCCACAGGACCCGACAAATCGTAGTCACATCACAACCACCATTATATATTATTTATTTTTATTATATCCTTATATTACAAATGTGGCATCAATTATGAATAAATGTATATATGTGTGTAATTGAAATACCACTCATCAAGAGATCTACGAAACTATATGGGTGGGGTGGATCACTAATAAAGGATTCTTGAAAAATAAATTTCAACGTCAACCTTATATGAATTATAACCGAACAGACTCTGGACGACCAATTAGTCTGTACATATATTATAAATGCAAATATCTGTCCGTCAAACTCTTGCTGTTATATGGCTAAACCTAACTAACACGGAATAGGAGAATATAGCCTGCTATTCTATGATTATAATAAATATTGACAACGTCACATACATTACTCTGATTCCGATATAAGTAGATAAAATACTTTAGTAAAATACTTAACACCTCAAAACCCCTTAAAAGACGGGCGAAGCCGGGCCAGTAACTAATAACACAGAAAAGTAACGTTTAATTTCGCCAAGTAACAGTAACATATTCATTGGAAAATCCAAAATGAACTATGAAAATGTATATTCCTAATAGCTTCATAAATGTATTACCTATTGAATCAAAATATTATTCACTCGACCCGACCTTTTCCAGCAATTTCAAGATGTTATTTTATGATTCCAATTTATTAGTTTAGCGTCGAGCTAAAACCGTTTCGGAATATGGATACTATCAAAACCTATGAATTATTGTTCAATCTGAAACTCAGTCCGGACCGACGGGAGATCGCCAAGTTTTGCGTTATCATAAGTTTCGACGATTGGCAAACGTTGGAACTATTTTTGTTTACTTTCCGTGGAATTGCAAACGGTTGCTAACAGAGAAATTGCTAACAATTTCTGTGATAGAACCAGGAAACACGATGAGGATATAAATGTCTTTGGCCAATACAATTCCCAAGAGCATCGTACAGCTTTAACGACGAACATTAACAGCAGGATCGCTGTCACTGTTAACCGATAGACAAATTGAATGAAATTGTACGTAACAAGTGTTTAAATCTTAGCCTTTTCTTTAAAGCTCTACTGGCTAAACACCCCCATTTTACTCCATTTTTAGTTTTAAAATTTTCAGTAATGTTTCTAAAATGAGTAAAATAATATTTTTTATCTAATATATACTATATTGCGTACTAATATATTGTGTATATTTCTTGTACCGTCGTTACACTAGCTCACACATACTTTAAACAGAATTTCAGCAATAATATGTATTTCTATTTGACGGTATAATATCTGATGAATGGTACCTACCCAAATAACTTTGTACGAACCGTTACAACCAAGGGAAGTATTAATTCCGAAGAATGAACCATCTCCTGACAATTTCAGATGCTGTCAACTGTGTTTCTTTGTCTCGTACACAACCTAAGAGAATGATTACAGGCATTTTCTCCAGGAACTGCATCAATTTATTCCGCAGTGTTTCTCTCGGAGTGTCGCCAATCTGATAGACGAGGGGTGCGAAAAACGACATCGACGTTTGGCTATTTGTTGTCATCCCCCTGCAATCGATACACAACGGCTACGTAAAATTTCGTACAATAGTTAAGTAGTTAGTATGAAACATTTTATCATAGGAATACAAAAAAATGGTTCCTAAAGTCTCTGAGATCTAAGATTAATTGGTTAGCAGGACACTGACGATGTTAATGTATATGCCTTAAAATGCCATTTTTTTACTGTAAGGGACAGAATATTGTCCATTTTTGTCCCAGTTAATATAGGACGAACGCTGCACGTAGAAAAATGGTTATTCTCTCATTTTGATAAACTCTAGCCGTATATGCGCAGAAAATAAAGAGGATTCTTGATTGCAATTTACTAAATTGTTACAATATAACAATAAAATAGTTTTATTGAGAGGAATAAAGGTACAGTCCGGTTAGAGAATGTTACTATGACTGTATAAGAAAACAAAATTAAAAACGTAAACAAAGTTAAGATAAATTGGTGTCGACAAAAACCGATTATAAGTTAACACTCGTTTAATTATAATTCTTGACGATTGGTCACGTTTTTTAACGAATGACCACTGGACGAAAAGAAGGATCTCAGCCGTGACAAATATCCACAGTACACAGACACACTAATTCAAGATAGATTCGAAGGGACGTCCACACGTTCAAAGACAATCAAATCAGTCAGCAGGGCCGGCATTGATTACGACAATAGTTCATTACGTCGAGTATGCATCTAAACAGAGTAATTTGGTTCCGTGTCGGGAACCGTGATTAATGTGGACCCTCCCCCCGGAGGGAGGTCAAGAGTGAGGGCTAATCTCTGGCGGTGACGGATGGTGAGCACGGAGGAATTCGAATTTGACTCCTCCGCCTCAATGGATTGGCCAATTTAAGTCTTATTTCATTGATATTCGCACATGCTATATTATTAATAGAAGAAAATATATTTATAATTAAAAATAATATATATAAAATTACTTTATAAATAATCAATAAAGTTATAGATATAATTAATAGCTTCGAACTTTTGAGTTATATTCAATGTCAGAATTATATATAACATATATTTTTATAAATAAAAGTAGAAATATATTTGAAGTTAGAAGAAAAACGGAAGATACCGCATAGTTGTAACAATGAATATTGTAAACTATGTTAAATATTGTTAATAATTTAATGTTCGTGTTTACTTGAAGCTGGGTCTTCAATAAGTATTTTGTTTTGTTTCCAAATTTAAAATTCAGTTACTTATTTCTTACGCCTTTTCAGAATTGAATTGTTTCCTCCCAAACAAAAAAAGGTCAACAACCGAAACACATTAACTTGTTTCGTTTCCATATAAGACAAATTTTCTGAATTTGACTTTTGACTTTGAAATATTATTCACCGGCCTTTTTTATAAGTTGTTTTGCGAGAGATTTGATAAACCTATTTCCTTCTCTTTCTGACATTATTGATTGGAGATTCGAAAAAAGAAGACAGCTATTAACCCTTTAATAAAATTTATAGGCAAATCTATAATAGATAGGAATATTTTATATACATACATACATGCTGTTGTTTAAACATTAATTGCTATTTTCCTTATTGAAGTTTTGAAAGTTAATTTGTGAAGGACAATTTCCATAATATTTCTAAGTTTAGTATATATTGCTTATTATTTTTATCTTTACTATCAACGACATATATGTGTATATATTCCGAGTTTATATTAACGCACTCTCCGCTCCTTGATACAAAGAATCAAGAAATCGTCCATTGGGTTTGACAAGGTTTGACTTTGCTATCTTAGTTCAATATCCAACATCTAGCCACTAATTTCTCACGTTCATTACAAGAAATTCAAACAGAAAAATACAATCGAAATTCTTTTATAACGATATAAATATCAGTGCACCTAAATGCTCGTTTAAATTTCAAATGAAACGGAATCCAATGTCATTTGTGTTTTACATAATTCGTATTATCTGGTCGAGATTGATGTTAGGTATATTGTATCTAGTAATAACGTAATGAACTTATTAAAGTTATTGATTTCGGGATATTTACCATGTTTTCTATTTTTATTCGGTGGAGCTCGATATTTCGATATTATCTACGAATGTCTTGTTCACGAGACTGAAGTTTGCGGGTAGATGTTCTCTATCGAATAAAAATAAAAAACATGGTAAATATCCTGTAATAGGCTATCTGACAATGCGAAAAATAAATTGTGAATTATTGTAATCAGTGTATATTATAGAGTTTAAAAATGGTTATTTACTAACGAAAGTTGAAAATAATACTTAATTTATTCAAAAATCCACAAATAAAAATGCAAATTTTCAAACGTTTGTCACGTGACACAAAACGCTTCTGATTGGCCGGGCTTATGATGAAGTCATTTTCTTGTAAAATTTGCTTTTCTACTATATGTACCACTGATTAAAATACAGGAAAGTGACGTCACCGACCCCATTGCAGCGCCATATTGTCCAAGTAGCGTTTTTGCGCGCTATTGAAATATGGAATTTTGAATATAATATTTTTCGGCAAATATTTGCTAGAAATAAAAAACACAACTTTTACTGGGTTCCTTAACTTCTACTAAATAATATAAAATGGATTTTAAAAACCAGTCAAATAGCCTATTGATAATTTTAATGATAAAAATAACCATGTTAATTAAAAATCTTAACTTAATGAACTGATAACTTCTTATGGTAATGGTGGTCTTGTGGCAAACTTTCGTTCCAACTTAAATAATTGAAATACCTACATATTATGTCATTTCAATGAAGACTAAGATTCAACGAAGTTTGTGGATGGTTTTCAGTATTCAGAATCGGCAGACATTTTTAACTTTGCCGTTCCGTAAATTCAAATCGTTTATAAAAAATACATTGGTAAAAAAGGCATATTATTCGATACACGATTTTGTAGATGATCAAAAAAGCTTGGAATTAATACCTGTTGACTTCCAGGCATGATATATTACATACATATATAATTGGATTTAACAAATATGATTGTATTTTTTAATGTTGAAAAAGAGTAACTACTGAGTTTCTTGCCGGTTCTTCTCGGTAGAATCTACTTTCCGAACCGGTGGTAGCTTCACTTAATTGTTAAAGGACGATTCAAAAGTGCTTGTAAAAAGCCCACTTGAATAAAGTTTATTTTTATTGATTGATTGATAGAAAATTTATATAGACTTGTAAAATGGCTTTATAAAACGTATATTATAAATGTGAAAGTTTTTGAGGATGGACGTATGTATGTTTGTTGCTTTTTCTACCAAAATTTAATAAACATACATACGTCTGACCGCTAATGTCTAACAAACGTTGACCGAATTATTTTCATGTAAAATGATCCTTACATTAATTAAATTTTCTATTCAGTTAGTTAAAGCACACGAGTAAAGTTTGAGAGTTGTATATCAATCAAAGGCTCATCTCTCCGCCGCAAGCTGGCCAGCGAAACAGTACGGCTTACTGTTAAGATTCTACAAATGATGCGCTCAAAACGAAAAATTTATACCTATCAGCTATATAAAGTCACAGAAACTGCTTTTTATAACACGCTGTATAGTTGCTATATTTTTATAACAGTCATACGATACAAGAAGTAGATTGTCACCTCGATATTCAATTTTTTGAGTATAAAAAATTACAAGACAATGAAATAATTTGAAGTCACGCTCAAGTGCGATTCTATAAGAATTCACTTCATATCTCACTTGTAAAATTTTGACAGCTGTTTTAAAATGATGCGCAGTTTTGATACTTTTACTCTGTAAATTTAATAATTATATATTCAATGTCACATTCGTGTTCTATGGTGAGATTCGACTTCCTTGTTACAGGATTACCCTACTGGTCTGATGATAGTGCGAATTGTTAAAGTTGATTGCATACCAGGCAGGCAAGCATGTTATAAAAACCTTTTTGAAAGTATATATATCAAAACTGAAAGCTATCCAAATATTAAAAAAAAAAACAAATCACCAATGTATAAATGCCTTTAGCTATTAAAATTGTTCGTTCAGCATAATCAAGCATAATAGACGGTACCCTAAAAAGCGGGCACGGGTAGTTAATATCAAATTCCGTGCCGTCGTCATCGTTCGCGTGTCCCGAGACCGCCTAATTGCACACGCCGCGCCGCACCGGCCGCGCCGGCCCGCGCTCAGCACAGTTCGCGCCGGCGGGCGGCCCGGGCCTCACCTGCACCACTGCACCGATACCAACACCGACAACCTTAAACTTTATCTAAACGTATAATCTAATAACTTAACTGCTTCAACTGGTCAGATCACAGAGAAAAGAAATTTCTCCATCAAAATTTTATTCACAAACTAACTTTCAAAATTTGAAAACCTTTGTTAACGTCTGTAAAAATAAGAGCCCAGTTGATAACAATGCATTATTTCGGTTTTAATTAAAGTAAACGTTAGCCCCGAAAATATTTCAGACGTTTAGTTAAAATCTCATTGTTCAAAACGTTGCTAAAGAAAATTCCTGTCCGAGATCCTCTCTTGAAGAACCCGTGCTATTTTCAATTGGTCCTAGGTTCGAATTTACATTGTTATGTTTCGAAATATTTGAACAAACGTAACAAATTGGTTCAGTCGTGATTGTAAACACGGTCGTCATTTATTTCGGCGAATACTTTTTTAGTATCGTCGAATCCGCTTCCGGCCCCCGCTAATAAATCTATATCGGGTTTTAACAGTGACAGAGCACGAATCGTTCACTTAGAATTTAACTAGATCGTTCGAGCACATCCAAACATGAAATTTAGTGACGTATTGTTTCAGTGATCGAGGACTATCCGACTTGAAAGCAGTTAACTCGTTAATATACTAATTCAGCGAGGATACGAAACTGGTCTCAAAATCTGGTGTAATCAAAAGGGCGCAGGCTGATGAGGCTCTCACGTTGGTATCTTACTATGTTTGAGAGATAAATGGAGTGCGAAGTGGTTGTTCGTTGTGTAAACGGTGCTTGTTGTTTACGAGTGATGCCTTGAAGTCACATCAATGAGTGAATGGAAAAGAATGAGCCTGTTGGTATGACAATGGATAAATTAATTAAATTCCCTCATGTATTATCTCTATGTTAATTTCCTCCTTTAATTTTTTTTTATTATCTCAACATTTCATTATTTTCTTTTTTGTATTTTATCTATTTTTATTTAATGTTTTTTTCGTCAATCACGTGCCCACTGTAGGTATCAATAGTAGTAATAGTAGTATGAAGACTATGACAATCGTTGCGGAATCACACACATCTATAAACTATAACATTTTTGAATTCCGCTGATCTCTTTGCCATTTTAATTTAATTCTCAGTAAAGCGAGCAGGTAATAGGTAGTTACTCCAAGAATCATTTGTAAGAAAATTAATAATTTCAACAAAAGTATATGATCACTATAATTAAGAATATCAATTTGTTTGAAATTTATTTGACGCATTATTTTTTTAGTATAACGTTCCATTTGATTATTAAAGTACTTATAATATTTTTATAAGTATATATATAAGAATAATTTGAAATCTCCATGCACATGAAAAATATTTGATCACAAGAAGAAACCTTTTCTTTTATCCGTCCCGAGTTATTTGAATGAAACAGACTGCGTTATGTGGATACGCTACAGGTAAAGGAATTTCCTAATATATTGTGTTCAGTTGCACTGCACTATATTTTAAAAATTGAATGATCAGTCTCTATTGTATGTAGAACATTACATTACCGTGCTTACCCTAATATGCGTTTATCGGTTATATTAGATATGTTTAATAAAAACGATTTATAAAACAAATACCCCAATTCAAACTTAGAAACAGCTAGTGAAATAGAAAAAAAATAGTTTCGGATTTACTGAAATTAAAAAAAAATTTTCAAAAACGGATTTTTCTAAAGATTTCTAACCATTTCAGTACACATGTCGACATTTTTTTTAACTTGATGCCAGCTCTGACAGCCAGCAAACGCGTGTTAATATTAAGAAATAATATTTGTGATTAATAAAATAGCCGAGATGGCCCAGTGGACAGAACGCGTCCATCTTAACCGATGATTGTGGGTTCAGACCCAGACAACCACCACTGTTTATCATGGTCTTAATTTGTGTATATAATACATCTCGTGCTCGCCGGTGAAGGAAAACATCGTGAGGAAGCCTGCATATGACTAAATTCAATGAAATTATGCTAAATATGTATCTACCAAACCACATTGGAGCAGGTTGGTGGAATATGCTCCAAACATTCTCCTCAAAGGGACCGGATGCCTTAACCCAGCAGTAGGAAATTTACAGGCTGTTAATGAACAATTTAAAATAATAAAAATACAAACGACATTCTTATTAAAAAAATCAGATTGGATTAAAAAAGTTAGAATAATTTTATATGAAACAGCATACAATAGAAAGAGACAGAGATAAAGAGGGGACTTAACGCTTTTCCTTAAAAAGACTATTAGTACCGGTTCAATCTACTGTAAGCCGCTTATTAAAACTTAATTTCAAAAACTTCTTAATAAAAATTCCAATCGAGGAAAATTTATTTTAATTAATTTAGTGTTACTTTTATTGTTCGATTTTTTTTTGTACATAGAGTTATCAGCCGCCGATAAGTTTAACAAGATATGCGTCTTTATTTATTAGTCAATAAAGACGCATTTAAAAAGTATACTTTAAAGGTCAGACTTTTGCATTTTAGAGGCTGTCTTAGCACAAAAATGACACATTCATATATATATAGAAAATGCAATTCTGATAAATTAACCGACGCACAACTTAATGTATGAAATGAATCCTTAAAGTTTTGTGGAGTTCTTTATTTTCTGATGTAGAGACACACTAACAAAGGTATCCACCATCTAAACTGAACCATAGATTCGCTTAAAGTATCATTATTTTTAACATAATTATCAATGAAGGGTAAATGAAGTAACATACAACACTGAAAAGGCAGGTTTTTTATGTTATTTATGGCAAACGAGCAGAATGCTCACTTGATGGAAAGTGACTACCACCGCACATCTGCAACACCAGGGTTGCAGGTGATTCGCCGGCATTTAAGGAAGGAGTCTCTCTTTCCTTGAAGGTTCCCAAGTCGTATCGGTTCGGAAAAACCAAAGGGAATAGCTGGTTCCACAAAGTGGTTGGCGAGACAGTTTATTTTTCGTGTTGCAGTCGAAACCTAACCTTTACTCAATCAAAGTACTTATAACAATCAAAACTAGTCAAAAGTAGTTTTTGTCGTAGGGTAATAGTAAATTACAGTCATGATTAGTTTTGTTCAACAGAGTACATTAACAATTTTAAGTATATGCCTATATAGTTAGGTTATGTTATGTATATTATTTTCTTGGTGTTTGTGTTTCTGGTAAGAAACTAATCTGTAATATATAAATAATTCTATGTACATTCTTTATTGATTTTGTCTGATTCTTTATCGGTTTTAAAAAAGTCTTGACTAAGAAGGTCGGTTGGCGTCAGTTAAAACAACTCTTAACCGCAAATTTGCAGTCAAAAGCTCTATTAACCAATGATTTTCTAACAAAACCTTGGGCAAAACTGATCAGTCAAAATTACTTTTTCCTATTTTCAGTTTAACATACTTAACTGTTTAAGTTTTGACTGAAACATAAGTACTTAATAAATCTTGTTTTTCAACTTGGTATTTTGGCCTATATGCCCCACCACCCTATGTTTAAGCTAAACTATATATATTAATTAATTTACTAGAACATATAAACAAACACACATATATATATATAATTATATGTGAAGATAGGAAAAGATTAGAAAACGCGTATTTGTGGACGACATCCGTCTTCGTTATCAGATGCTACGCCGTAGAATGCACCGCCGACCCGATCGGATTCACGAAATACGATAAACTGTTCGACTGAGTTAAATACTTTATTACTAGATAAATTGATGATACGCACGTACAAAGTAATTTTCTTGATAAGATTTCCTATCATTATTTTAATGTATCTTTAAAAATATGCATTTTCGAGATAAGACTAGCGGTGAATATTAATATACCACCGAGCGATGATTACATTCAAACGCACGTTGACAAAAATCATTTACAACAACAACAACAACGACGACGACAGCCTGTAAATTCCCCACAGCTGGGTGAAGGCCTCCTTTCTCTTCGAGGTGGAATACACATGTGACTGAAAATCTATGAAATTAGACACATGCATGGTTTCCTCACGACGTTCTCCTTAATCGTCGAGCAGGAAATGAATTAAAAACGCAAATTAAAAACATTTAAGTTAAGCAAAATATAATAGAAACACGTGCCAATGGCCGTGTTAACAGTTCACAATTGCATTTAGTATCTTTTTTTTTATGGTATAGGTTGGCGGACGAGCATATGGGCCACCTGATGGTAAGTGGTCACCATCGCCCATAGACATTAACTCTGTAAGAATTATTAACTATTCCTTACATCGTCAATGTGCCACCAACCTTGGGAACTAAGATGTTATGTCCCTTGTGCCTGTAGTTACACTGGTTCACTCACCCTTCAGACCGGAACATAACAATACTGAATACTGTTGTTTGGCGGTAGAATAACTGATGAGTGGGTGGTACCTACCCAGACGGGCTTGCACAAAGCCCTACCACCGAGTAAGATCGAAACCTAACCAGCCTAACACAAATTGGAAATTAAAGAACACGCAAAAATAAAAAGTTAATAATATTTTTTTGAATACAAAATTAATTAAGCGTACATAAAATAATTAATAACCCTCTCCTTAATGGAAGAGGAGACCTTAGCCCAGCAATGGGAAATTTAGAGGCTGTTACGTTTTTTTTTACATAAAATAAGTAAATTATTCAATCTATATTAAAGTTATAAGATTAGTATAGGGAAAATTACCGCGCTAATTGAAGTTTAATTCTAAATTAAGTCTGATTTTATATTACTCTCACAAACACGTGACAAAATATTTGTACAGAGATATGCTTAAGTGAGATCTCTCAAACATGTACCTAACACACAGGCACAGAGTATTTACCCACATTACATGCTGGAATCGATCAGCCTGGAGGCTGGAACATTCCCTTTGACATATTTTAATGATAAGAAAACATCCCGGGATGGATGTTTGTTTTTTATCTCGAGTTATACCCGAAAATTATTTGAACCAGTATTATTTACGTATATTAGTTTCGAACAACTAACAGTTTTCTTTCGTTTTAAAATATGTTTTATAATGGTTATTTCGTTTTGATAGTTTATTATTGTTATCGTAGAGTTAAATATATAATTTTTGTTTTTATGATTAAATGAATAAGATTTTTTTCCTTAATTGGTAAAAAATAGTTGGCTGATCCGGTAAAAAACTATCTGTTGGTAATGGGAAACCACCCTTCCATTTCCAGCCCTCTTTTACATCGCCCATACAAGACCAACCTTGAGAACTTAGATGTTAGGTCCGCTTTGTGGTATAATAACATAAACTCATTGACCATTTTAACCCGAAAGTAACATTACTAAGTATTGTTGTGTGGGGGTAGAATATGTTATCTACCTAGCCGGACATGTTCAAAACCTAACGATTCCTTACAAATGTTCAGAAGTATCGACAAAATAATTATTAAAAGGTCAGTCAATTTCAAAAAAGTATTTATCGATGAAAGCTTAACGTGTATCCGTTAACTATAGTTCGCATCAACATGAAGTGTAAGGGAATCTCATCATTAAATCATCATCATTACATAGTATAAAAAACTTAGGTACGGCTATCTGTCCCCATGTATTATCGTATCCTATATTATAGTATCCCCATGCTTAGATCTAATTTTAAAGATCAGATGTCATGTGTGACTGATTTTGATGCGGTTTCTTTAATAGATAGAGTGACTCATGAGGAATCACAATCTATCACAGAGGACAATATAATTAAGAAACACTGATAATTTAAGAAGTTTCTAATGTGATCTCATAAATAAACAAATCGTGTAGTATCAGCATTGCACCTGCAACAATAGAAATAGTACAAAACAATCACGATTTATTTAACAGTAAGAGATAATAATGACGTCATATTTCTCACACAACGGTCCACACACTTGTACGTGCACACGTTTTTGTAGCGCTGGTAGGGCAAAAGGTACAGTCACTCAGCGCCAAAGGCAATGGGCAGAATGCTAATGAGAATTCGAAGCGTGAAATAAAATTTTGTGGACATAATTTGGTATTCACAAAGTTACGAGCAGATGGCATAGTGGTAAAAACGCGTGAATCGATAACATTACGGGTTCAAATCAGCTTCATTTGTTTATGATGTTATGGATGCAATTCTGCCACATATGAACCAGCAACCAATATAAAAGCGATATTATCAGCAACAATCCTTCTTCTTTACAACTTTGTCCAGCCATAAAAACATGTTAATTTGGACTGAACATTCACAGGCTATTATGAGAGTTGAGGAGAGTTGTACGACAAAAATTATACAGAGTTTATTTCACAATAAAGTCGTATAGAATCATAATTTTGACGTGCATGAACGCAACGTCAAGACTTTAATGGCGCTGCTGTGATAGGAAACGAAGGGACGAAATACCCGCTCTTGTCAAACATAGCATTTATATTGACAGAAATTGTATTAAACTACATATATAGGTACTATGTGAATACTATCAGATAGTTTAATTAATATAAATCGAACTACTAATTTATCAAATATATATAACTACGACAAATAATTGTTGCGAAAATGTGGAATACTTTGCCTGAGACTGTATTTTCTGACAGGTGCCTTTGTGTCTTCAAATTTAGAGTTAACAGGTATCTTCTAGATAAGCGTGCTATGTCGTAGACCATGTCGATGCTTAATACTAAGCAAGACCACGGTCCAAAGCTAGCTATTAAGGGTAAAAAAGCAAATTATAATAACCTGTTACATATACATATGTATTAATTGTTTATTCAATGAATTTTTTTACGTAATAGGTTGGCGGACGAGTATATAAGCCACCTGATGGTAAGTGGTCAACATCACCCATAGGCAATGACGCCACCAACCTTGGGAATTAAGATGTTATGTCCCTTGTGCCTGTAGTTACACTGGCTCACTCACCCTTCAAACAGGAAAACAACGATACTGCGTACTGTTGTTTAGCTGTAGAATATCTGATGGGTGGGTGGTACCTACCCAGGCGGGCTTGCACAAAGCCCTACCATCAAGTAAATTAGATTGTATCATTTTATACAAGATGGAATTGAAACAATCTAAAAGAGTATATTGATGTTGCCGATTTGCCAAATTCACATACAAAATTTAACAAGTGTACTTATTTTGAAATCATAGATATATTTGACGATCTGCATGGTTGAGTAGTGTGTATAACGGTTTTCAAGCTGAAGTTACTCCGAGATCCCGGGTTCGATTCTCGGCCGAGTCGATGTAGAAAAAGTTAATTAGTTTTCAATGTTGTCTTGGGTCTGGGTGCTTGTGATGCTATTACTTCTGATTTACATAACACAAGTGCTCTAGCTACTTACATTGGGATCAGAGTAATGTATGTGATGTTGTCTCATATTATCATATTTGTCATTATCTTATTTGTTTCCCTCATAAAATGTTATATAAATAAAACAAGCGTGTTCGTGAAGTTGGTCATATTCAAGTGTTGTCACGTGACTCCGTTCTGTAACACATGTGTGTTTTGGCTAAATATTTGGCGTGTACAACTTTGATCGCTGTATCAAGGCGGGCAATGAGTGTCGCACTCGATCGGTATGTGTTTAACAAACATTGATCGAACTACCGAAATGTGTACCGTGTAAACCTACTAGCTTGACGAGTTTAACTATTAGATTATTTACGCTGTGTTTTGGATGCTGATATTTATTCAGTTTATTATAAATAAACATATCCGGGTTTATCAATGACACGTAAATCTTGAACAGATATTGTTGACTTAAACTTGTGATTTTCAATTGATGAGTTTATAAAATACCTTGTGATCTAGATTAGGCGGATGAAATATTATTGGTTTTTATATCAAACTCAAATACCTTTATTCAATATATGATTACACTTACTTATTAATAGTTAAACACTACCACCGGTTCGGAAAAGGAAAACCCTGACTTGAGAAGAACCGGCGAAAGAAACTCAGCAAGTCTTATTTTTGTCAATTTTATAATTCACAAATATTGAATGTGAAAAAGAAATAGCCAAGTCGTTTCATTCCCAAGGTGTGCTATTAAATATGAAATCACTATTTGTACGTAACCTTTCGCACACCAGCGTTCCTTATCATTTTTCTTTATTTTGGCAACAAATGCATTGTGCTTGCTTACTGGTTATCTGCTTATTATTGCTTTATTACTGCTTATCCTTTTGTATAAAATGTATATATTGTGTTATATGAAAAAACTCTGAGTCTAGAAGTTGAAAGTGTGCTCTTTGGGAGGGTATTACCCGTGCCTCTGAACTCTTTCTAGTCTTGTCGAATTTTCCTCACCATGGGGTTGGGGGGTCATGAGGGAATAGAGACTTTGTGAACTATAATGTCATGCGTGGTTGGCTGGTATTCCTTGTTTATTAATTAAAATTAAGTCAATAATTTCGAGGAGCTTTTGTGAATGAAACATTTAATGACAAAAGAAAATTCACACAAAACCGTAACTAAATTGGAAGGTTAAGCAAAAAAGTAACAAGCTGAACTTCGCACGCACTTCGTCAGCTTAGGAAGATAAAGTTATGGCATCAGGTATAATTTATGTACAGCGGCCAGCGGGATGGCATGTGAAGACGACATTACGAAACAAAAAAATAATTCCAAAACAAATATGTCACGCAAAACGCTGTGATGGATTCATTATGTTAGACTGTTAATATTCCATATTTCGCGTTTTAATGACCTTGTTGGAAAAACTATAACAAAATAATACTCTTAGGAGTTCATTATTAATTATGACGCTTCTTCTATTTTTTTTTCTCTCTATCTCTATACGAAATGCTGAGGCCAAGGTTGTGCAATATTTGGGACATTTACCCTTTCCTAGCTTCCCAAAATATTTTTTTTTATCAGAGGGCAACTTTATTGACTTTATTTAACGTTACGTTCATCATCATCATTTGTTTACTATTTTACAAATATATGTCTCCTTAGAATTCGAATAGTAGAAATATTACAATTTTCCATTTTTCAGCCTGCCTTGGGGCTCCTCCGGTTTCATAATTTGCCAGAAACCTTTGTGGCAAAATATTAAACAAAGCAAGGAGAAATTGGTCATGCTATGTGAATGCAAATTGATATAACAAAGCGCCATCTAGGATATTCATCTACCAACAATAACACCCAATGCGCCACCTATAGTGGTATCGTTGGTTTTAGATGATGGTACCGTTCGAAATTCATAGATGTCCTTTCAGTTCATTGGTACTCGAGGCTCATTTTAAACATATTGAACGATACCTGAACTTGATTTTTAAATATAACTTTTGTTTATCAATATGGAAGCATCATAATTACCTTTTGCCAAAACAATTAATAACATATTATCACTGGATGGGCAATGAAAGTACTTATTCATAGATAAATCAATAGGCGACACAATCTCAGTGAGACCTCTTTGAAATTATATATGTATGTTTCTTAATGTATAACCTTTTTGTTTTATTTCTTATGCTTATGTTTTGAGCATGATAATAATATTATCTTCGTTAGAATCCCAAACATTGATCGAATAAAATATGTAATAGATGGTAACTAATAAAAGTAACGTTGAGGATTGGCGAAGTAGGAATGACAAGTCATGCGATTGTAGAGCTATGAAGATGTCAGAGAGAACGTAAAAAATTGAGAAAGAAAGATGATGGTCATGAATGGTAAAGTAGAGGATTAGTTATAAGTTTAGTTATGGAACATTCGTCGAGTGCCATGTCCTTATCTGATCCTATCCTTGTTCCTGGTCCAAATCACACACGTAACTATTTCTTTTACTAATCAGCTATTTGTTTTTATTAACAATCAATATGTTGGTGTCTCTCTTTTTAATTATTTTTGTCATTTATGTCCTACGACAAGCGCCGGTCCTAGAGTATAACAAACGAAATTGTGTATGTCAGAAAACAAGAGAAAACAAGATTCAAATTCAAATTTCGAGAAAAATGAAACTGACAGAGTCATCCTGGTTAATTTTATAAGAAGATAGTACACTAGATGTATTCATCTTGTCTCTTTATAAATTATTACTGTAGAGTACTCCACCATAAACCTTACTCAAACACGGCCTTCTAGGCGTACTGACAAATACAACAGTCAGTTATCAAAGACAACGAGATTAAGATGAAGACAATTTTAGTACTTTTTAGATAACTTCTGGCTGACATATAGCTCTGTCTATATCTATAATAATGGTGCCAATATGGTGGGAAATCAACGGAATCGCAATGACAATGTTACCCTACCATGATAGATGCACACTGGCAGGTGCTACCTACTGAAATACTATCAGTCGTTTCCTCTCAGTATTAAGCCTAAATGTCTTAAAATTAAAAGCACAAAAATAGGTCGTGTAATAGAAGATGGGTCATTACCAAAATTAACTAACTAAATTGCGGAAAATCTTGTTTTGGAATCTACTAAGTTAAATGAATAACTTTCTCTTTTTTTTAATTCGCAAAGATCGCATATCCAAAAAAAAGTCCAATCACAAAACAGCCTCTAAAAATCCAAATCCCATTTTACAATGCCACCTCTACCTCTACCACCACCGTCCCTATCCCCACACGTGTACGGCACTCGGTGGCATGTCTATAACGAGCGCGGTCGCGAACGCCGCCGCCGCCGCCGCCGCGGCCGGTGCAGGCAAGAAAGCGGCGCAGGTGCAGTTGCAGGCCGAGCTGAACACGGACGATGAATGGAACAAGTTTATACTCCGAGATGGTTTACTTGGTAAGATCATACACTTGATACTAATACCTTGAACTAAGAACTTGAGGAGAAAACTTTAACAGACCTAACTACATTACGGTCATAGATTTCACAAAAAATATGGAATATTTTTATCAAAATTTTAGTGGTGGATGTATTCACCGAATGGTGTGGACCGTGCATCGGCATGGTGGGGAACTTGAAGAAGATCAAAGTGGAGATTGGCGGTGACAACCTGCATTTAGCAGTGGTAAGTACTGATAATGTGCTAACTAAACTTGGTTTATCATAAAAGAACTGGAGAAATACTGATAGTATTTTTCTTTTGTAGGCAAAGGCGGATACCATAGAATGTTTAAAAAGATTCCGAAACCGTAGTGAGCCAACTTGGATGTTTCTTGCGGTAAGTCGAAAATCTTCTATCAGAATTCCATTACTCACGTATAAAGTATAAGTGAGTAAATATAAATATAATAATAAAAATGAGACAACATCACATACATTAATAAATTAATAAACAATTGACATTGTTTCTTTTATGTTTTCTAAAGAGCATCCCAAGACTTTGTACCCTTATACTTACTAAAAACTATTAGTTTTGGCAACACAATAGTCTAGATCATTAAGTCTAGAAACATTACGTCGAAACCCATTCTGGAATAGAATAGAAACAATAAAAGTTACACTTAAAAGCTTAAACGACAATGCAATAAACAGGCTCAAACCTTGAAAGTAAAACTATTAGCATTTTATAATTACCCTGAAACTTCTGCTTCCAACAGTACTAATCAGATAATTGCTTAAGCAAATTCGACGCTATATTAACGCTAATAAGGATTATAAATCAATGTCAAGATATCGTGCAAAGGCGTTATTTGCACATGTATGTATGTAGAACATGTGGATACGTGTAGTTAGGTGGAATGGCACGGATGTAGACGATATCGACCAAACTAGCTTGTATAAATAAAAATGACAAGTTATTTCAGCCCCAACTATTTCTGCAATCTCCAAATACATTTTTTTTCGTAGATAAAAAATTATAATGTCTATTTCTTATCAATGAATTATAATAAAGTATGTGTTTATCTTTTTCAAAGCATTAAATTATGAGAAAATAACTTCACGTCTTTCTACAACGAAAGTGGTCAACTTCGTCTATGAACACAGGCAATGCAGTAAACCTCTTCCGATACCGTCAATATTTACGCTGTTTCTTACACTGACCCACTCACCCTTTCAAAGGTAATACAAAAAGAACACTGGACCTGGTATTTGGGAGGCTCCCAAAAAGTATGATGACCATGAGATATACGCACATACCTTATTGTAATTGGTAGTAAGTTATAATAGTATCACATAGACCTCGGTTGAAGTTTTTGACATCATTGACACGATAAAGTTCCTCGTTTTTAGGAAATCTATTGTAGAAAATGTCTAACGTGAATAATGAAAATCAACCTTTCTTACAACTTACATTATTCGTTTTCGCTTACAGGGAGGGCAATTGATTAACGTTGTCTTTGGAGCCGACGCTCCACGCTTAGCTCGCACGATAATCGAGGAGCTCCAAAACGAGGAGTTGGTGAAGAAAGGAGAACGTGAACGACCCAAACGAGCACCTCACGAACTAACGCCACCTGAACAGGTGAGAATTACCGTAGTTTTCCTTCCGAGTTGAATAAGATTATTTTATAATAGCGTTATTTTATATGTAGTATAAAAATATTTTATAGATTATATGATAGCTGATACGATATATGATGATAGATGATGGTGCCTGCGACCCTGTACGCCTTTGAATATGACAAAAAAAATATATTATCCCCGTCCCGTCAAAATCGGTCCACCCGTTCCAGAGATTAGCCGGAACAAACAGACAGACAGACAGACGGACAAAAATTGTAAGAAATGACATTTTGATATATGTACCGTGTATAAATACATATGCTTATTATTTTTTTGATTAGGAGCTGGCATTAGCTCAAGAAAAGCAAAATCAGCAACGTCGAGAAAAAGAAGCTGTCGCAGCCGAGACAGCGCGCAATTTGAGACGGGAGTCTAGAGCTAAGCGTCTTGAGATACATTTCACGGACGTTTGTCCCGCACTTATGATGCCACACGCACAGAAAAACCTTAGGAAAGTCTCCGACGCCCTTGAACCTTATGGTACGTCATTTATCGTTTGAAAATAAATAATATTGTACAAACTTACTATAGTTTAAAAATACACTTGACTTTTTTCATAGAGTATTTCACGGGCGGAATAATGTGCCAACTGATGGTAAATAGACATTGGAACTGTAAGGATTATCCACCATTCTTTACATCCTAACTTCTACGACGTTATAGATTACCTGACGCTTATAGGTTGAGTAACCCAAAGCCCAATCTACACCTCAGAACAACAATAGTAAATATTGCTTTTAAGTTGTAGGTTATGTGATAAGCAAGTGGTGTACCCAGACTGGCTTTCAGGCCTTCTACAGCCCTTCTAAGTACCGCCAAGAAGATTCACATCACTTATTATTACTTAATCTCGATTTTAGACACTAACTTATCAAAATATTATTTAAAACAGGTGTTCTGGTCGCGGATAAATGTCCTCTTGTACTTGGAAAGCATGGAGCAAGAATACTCGCAATGGAAGACCCACAGTTCGAAAACCCAGAGGCCGTAGCCTCGCTTATTGAGAGACCGTCTCTGGCCTTGCTGCTTAAAAAATTGCCAGATAGAGAGGGAAACATAATTGGTAAGGAGATTGGAAAGGGAAGAATATCAAAATAATTTAAGAAATAGTTACGTGACGCAATACATTTCCAGAAATAGCCCGTCGAGTCCTTTTTGGAGACGGTTTGGAAATGGATGATGAACAAGCAAAGAAGCTTCCGTCAGAGGAATTGAAAGCTAACGACATTCCGGGCTTATTTGTGCCTGCAGACCGACACCAACGAGCTTCCATTCTTGATTTATTATTCCCGAAGGTAAGTTCTTGTAACTTTTATTTTAAATTACTCTTCCTAACTCTCGATTTCTCAAATATTTTAAATGAGTATAAATAACTAATCTTAAATGTCACCCAGTTGGTTGGTGGTTTGGTGGAGCCCCCCGCATCACCGGAGCCACCGCATATCGCAATGATATTCGGAGCATGGCAGCGAAGAGCGGTTTTAACTATGGCATCCACAGTGAAGTTAGCAAAAAGACTTCTTCGTTATGGATTTTTTACTGATGCAAATGTAGACGAACCAAAATTGCTCTGCAAGACCATTGAAAAATATGAAGAGAGGTTGGAGAAAGACTAGTAAGTTCTCATTATAATAATAAACAATGCAATATCTTTACAACAAAAAAAAAAGATTTTTTAAATTATAAACTGTGTAAAAAATTAAATGCTGTCGAGCAGTATTTGAGCCACTTTGTCAACCCTCAATGTGCTCAACCAAGTTGTCCTTTTTGTTATATTTAGTTATTATTAAACTGCTTCACTGTTCACACTTTCTTTAAGCCGGGATACAGCAAAACAAGCAATATGCGAACTAAACCACTGGTTGAAAAATTCCTATCAATATAAGACATACTACAAGTTATACTTTTAATATTAATAATACTTTTAATTTTTCCAGTTCCGAAACAATAGTCCTGATGATAGCGGTCGGCGTTGCAGAGCCTGCTTTGGCGGACCCTAAAGATATTCCACCAGAAGGTCCACCCGAAGAACTGATGACTCTGGGACCGTTGCATGTTAGCGAGGACACTGTCGTAGGAGCTGAGGAATGTGAAAGGTTCTTTCCACCAGGATACAGCGAGCCAGAACACAAGCCGAAACCGAAGTCCAAAAAGAAGAAGAAGGTCTTAAGAATGTTTTTAATCATTTTAAATAATAGGGACTATTTTCTAAAACAGTCGTGCTTCTAAAAATGAACTCAATTCAAATGCCTAGAGTACAATTAATTATTTGACAAGTTAAGGATGTCGTGTATTTTCAACTATGATCCTTTTTCTCATCACTGGGCCATATATGATTATATTAAGAATGATTTAGTAGGTGAATTTGTTCTTCGCTTCGGCGCTTACTCGACGCTTACTCGACAATAATTCCTTAGTGCGAGTGCAATTAGTAAGATCAGCTGTTCGTCCATTTCTACTCTGACGAAACAACATAATTAGCCTTAATAGAGACCGATTATTAGCGTTAATATTATTTGATAGCTAGCTAGTTTTCCATTGAACAATTAGCAAATTAAAAGTAATTGCGAAATCGTACCAAATGTTACACATTAGCAGGCCATGCAAGATTACATAAGGCCAAAAAGTTAACTTAAAAATTGATAGTTCTGGGGTGTCAGAATTAAGACTTACAAACAGATAAAAGAAAAGGATTCTTTAATTATCAAGTTGGAAAGAGGCCATGAGATGTTAACTTCTATAACAAATTTAAACTTATTTCAGAAGCGCCATGACACCAAAGACGAAACAATGGACGAGAGCGTGGCCGACACAACAAATGATACTATCGAAGAAGGGAATGGCGAAGCCGGATCCGCAGACGGAGAGGGAGAAGGAGAGGGAGACGTGGAAGAAGGCGAGGGGGAACTGGAAGGAGATGGGGAGGAAGAAGGGGAAGAGGACGACACGCATGTCGATAAAGCAACTTCGCCGCCTCCAACGACCGCTTAGACACCACAACAACAACAACAACAACCTTTAAACTCCCACTGCGGGGATAAAGGCCTCCTCTCCCTTTGAGGAGAAGGTTTGGAACATATTCCATCACGCTGTTCCAATGCGGGTTGGTGGAAGACAACACATTAGATAGTTAAAGATATACAATTAGAACGCATTGAATAATTATTTATTTCGTTTGTGTAAAATTAGAAATCATTTGATTAAAAATTTAAACATTTATTACAACTTAACATAAATAGTTGATACTTCTTACAAAATCACCAATTGTTAAGTAATTCTTACGATCACTTCATATAACATAATATTTAAACTAATTACATTAAAATTGTTTTACATTAAGTATCCTTACAACTATATTTATATAGATAAATAAAATCCATATGTATATTCTAAAATTTGTATTTTCATTTATTTATAAATAGTCAATTAATATATAGTTATAACAATAAAATATACGATACTTAGAGAGACTTAACCTGATAGGAGTTGAGTTACGGCGGCCTTCAGACCACCGAGTCTTTTCGATTCCTGGAACGAAATACAATTATTATTGTAACCGATGCATTATCACTTGTAATATTAAATATATTCCTGAAACTTAACCTTACGTCTTACTATTTTATTAACTAAATAGTTTTTAGACTGTATCAGATAGACTGGCAAATGGATCAATATTGGCGCTAATATAAATGAAAAAATGTTAACCTTTCCTGACATTGTTAATGAACCATAAACTTTGGGAGCAACGGAGTAAGTCCTTTATGACTGGCAGTGTAGTCTCACTGGCAAATTTCACACTTTTTGGTCAAAATATAACTATAATAATAAGGGTCTTAGTGTTTAGCGATGAGGTAAATGGTACCCAAACGGTTTACCACCTAAGTAAACATAGCAAATTATAGTCTAATAACGATATATGTTTAGATGTACAAGAAATTTTACAGTGTACTACTAAATGAAAATTATACTGAAACAGGTACAACGCTTAATGGAACTTGGAGACATGGCAAAATTGCATGGATAGGGGTTAATAAGCTCACGTTGCAGACTGTTACTGCAGCCTTAAGGGACTGGTTGTGTATTATTGCAACTACCGCCAACGATTTCTCAAATAATATTTCCTTCGTTCTTCAAATAGACATATGCCACCTTAGTCTACTCGTGACCACGAACGCTGTAAAGTGCTCGAAACGTCGGGATGTCCAAAATAATTAATATACGCGATTAAAATCCGATATAACTAGTTTTATTTAAATGTGTAATAATCGCGAAAATTTAAGACAACATTATATGTTTTCTTAATCAAGAAGGTTTAATAATAGCAGTGCAGTTTGTGTAATTGAGATTGTAAGTTGAAATATGTTGATGATATGGTATGGTGATGGGAGGGGTGTGGGGGGTTGTGGCGTTACCAGATGTAGTGGTTGTCGTGGTGCGGCGCGCGCATGACGCCCACGCCGCCGCCCAGCCGCCGGTAGTTCATGGCGCCGCACAGCCGCCACTGGTTCGACTCCGGGTCGAACACCTGCGGGCACGGGCGCGTTACAGCCGACGTCGCATGGCCGGCCAGTAGTGGTACTCACAACCGACGTGCCAGTAGTGGTACTCACAACCGACGTGCCAGTAGTGGTACTCACAACCGACGTGCCAGTAGTGGTACTCACAACCGACGTGCCACTCACTTCGATAGACTTGAGATACGCGGTTCCGTCGAAGCCGCCCACCGCGTACAGCTGGCCGTTGACCACCGCCAGCCCCACGCCGCTCCGCCGCGACGTCATCGCCACCACCGGCGACCACGAGTCCGTCGCCGGCTCGTAACTGTCGGCATAAAGCGAAGCCAGGTTACATACATTCTTCATAAAATAATAATGTGTGCGCTTAAATATACCCAACACCCCAATCTGTACACGGGTGACCAATCCACTCGGATTTTGAAGGCTTTGATCTATATTTTTAACGAAGTCGTAAAGCAATCAGTAAGTCCACATAAGGTAATACATTCCGTCAGACGACTAAATCGTGTCCCGAATAAGGACTCCATGCAACATGGCACACATGATTTCGGACTGAATCGAATATAAAGCTAGGCCCCTCACCGCTCGGCGGAGGACAGCTCGGTGCAGTCGTCGCGGCCGCCCACGGCGTAGATCTGGCCGTCGAACACGGCGCAGCCCAGGTGCTTGCGCCGCGTCGACATGGGCGCCACGCCCGACCACTTGTTGGCGCGCGGGTCGTAGCGCTCCACCTGCCGACACGCTGCCTTCACATACACGTAACACGCACACACACGCGCACCGACTGCGAGGCCGCTCCCGCACGCGCTACGCACCGTGTTGAGCGGCGACTGGCCGTCGGAGCCGCCCACCGCGTACAGGTGTCCGCCCAGCACCGCCACGGCCACGCCCAGCCTTCGCGTCGTCATCGCGGCCACCTGCGATTTAAATTCACAGGTAATTGTAATGTATTCATTTCAAAATGGTAAAATTTAGCGATTTAAAATATTGATGGGAGGAAAGTCCCGACCTTGGTCCAGCGGTTCTCCTTGGGGTCGTAGCGCTCCACGTGGTTGAGGCACTGCACGCCGTCCTGGCCGCCCACGGCGTAGAGCGCGCCGTCCAGCACGGCCACGCCCACGGACGTGCGGCACGACGACGTGGGCGCCACGGCGCCGCACCACTGCGGACACACCTCGCGTCACGCACGCATGCACGCGTGTGTGTGTGCGCACACACGGGGCGCGACCCTCCGCCTACCTGGTTGGTCTGCGGGTCGTAGCGCTCGATGCTGTTGAGGTAGCTCTGGCCGTCGTGGCCGCCCACGGCGTAGAGCAGGTCGTGCAGCACGGCCACGCCCACGCCGCAGCGGCGCTTGGACATGGGCGCCACCATCTTCCACTCGGCGCTCTGCGGGTCGAAGCGCTCCACGGACGCGATGGCGTCGCCGGAGCACCAGCCGCCCACCGCGAACAGCACCTCGCCTGCCAAACCGAGCTCAGCTTGCAACGCACTCCGACAATGTATCGATTTACGCCAAACGGGAAAGTGAATACAATTTATTTCGTGCGATACCAAAACCACCCACTCGGGTGTATTCAGTAATGGTATAAACAGTATAATGTGACACGTGTGTGTGTTAGTGACAGGCTGAACACACGCGTCGGGGAGCTTGCAACGCACTCCGACGATATATCGCCATATATGATTTACGCCAAACGGGTAAGTTTGGCGTAAACCGATACACCGTCGGAGTACGTTGACGACCTTCGTGGTCGAGTGGTATGTACACCGGTTTTCATGAGTACGCCATTCCGAGGTCCCGGGTTCGATTCCCGGCCGAGTCGATGTAGATTACCAATAGTTTTCTATGTTGTCTTGGGTCTGGGTGTTTGCGGTACCGTCGTTACTTCTGATTTCCATAACACAAGTGCTTCAGCTACTTACAGTGGGATCAGAGTAATGTATGTGATGTTGTCTCATATTTATATTTATTTATATTTATATATATGTACCTAATTGGCTTTTAATTCAGTTTAATACCAAAAACTTGCCCAGTCGCGTGCATTCAGTAATGGTATAGACAGTACAATGTGACACGTGTGTGTGTTAGTGACAGGCTGAACACACGCGTCGGGGCTTGTGTTTGTATATCAGACGTCCCTGGACTGGGCGTCCAAATACTGACGAGTTATAGAGGGCGCCATTATTGATATACAATAGATGGGCGGCAAAACATCTAACATTTCATACCAAATTTCATGATGAAATATAAACTAAGCATTTAAAATGTACCCTACCCTTTAAATAGGCTATTCGACTGGTTTTTAAAATCCATTTTATATTATCTAGTAGAAGTTAAGAAACCCAGTAAAAGTTGTTTTATTTTATTTCTAGTACATATTTGCCGAAAAATATCATATTCAAAATTCCATATTTAAATAGCGCGCAAAAACGCTACTTGGACAATATGGCGCTGCAATGGGGTCGGTGACGTCACTTTCTTGTATTTTAATCTGTGGTACATATAGTAGAAAAGCAAAGTATACAAGAAGCTCGGCCAATTAGGAGCGTTTTGTTTCACGTGACAAACATTTGAAATAATGCATTTTTTTATAGATTTTTGAATAAATTAAGTATTATTTCCAACTTTCGTTAGTATATAACCATTTTTAAACTCATAATATACACTGATTACAATAATTCACAATTTATTTTTCGCATTGTCAAATAGCCTATTACACTAACAATGATGTTACAATACAATTGCAGTATATAATAAAAATATTATGACGGTGCCGAGCCCACCTCGCCTCGTGGGCTTCCTAGGCCTGGTGCGGGGGCCCTGCATGAGCGGGCGCTCCTGCGGCAGCAGCAGGTAGTTCTTGGCCTCGTCGAGGAGGTCCCGACACGCGTCATCAGACCGGATCAGCAGCTCGGACGACACCGTGCCCACCAGGAACTTTGGACTTAACAGTGGCAGCCGCACGTGCTGGAGGACCTGGAAACAACAGATCATTTTAAGCTGATTGAAAACAAAGCCTTGGATTCGAAAAATTTCGTAAAAATTAATATTACTCAGGAAACAACACAGTCTAAAAAAATCACATTTTTTTTTAATGTAATAACTTAATGTATAACTCGAGATGGCCCAGTGGTTAGAACGCGTGCATCTTAACCGATGATTGCGGGTTCAAACCCAGGCAAGCACCGCTGATTCATGTGCTTAATTTGTCTTTATAATTCATCTCGTGCTCAGCGGTGAAGGAAAACATCGTGAGGAAACCTGCATGTGACAAATTTCATAGAAATTCTGCCACATGTGTATTCCACCAACCCGCATTGGAACAGCGTGGTGGAATATGTTCCAAACCTTCTCCTCAAAGGGAGAGGAGGCCTTTAGCCCAGCAGTGGGAATGTACAGGCTGTTGTTGTTGTTGTTGTAATGTATAACTTATGTTTGTATATATTAAATTCTTTGGTAGGTGACTTCATATTAAATAATCTGTTTCTAAATCCATGTCTCGTTAAAGTGCTCAGGTGTCACTAATCCGTATGGTCTGAGAGTACAGCAATGGGCTATAAGGCAGGGAGCACACAGGGCTCAGGTACCTGCGCGAGGTGCTGGCGGCGCTCGGCCACGTTGTACTTGACCCAGGACATGACGGCCTGGAACGTCTGCTCCTCGGAGCGCACGTTGAGCTCGTCCGACGACACGATGTCGATGAGCTGCGCGGCCGGCAGCAGCAGGAACTCCTCGCTCTCCATCACCTGCCACCACACCATGACCACATCAAAACAGTTCTAATAATATTCTTTGCACATGAAGTATAATTGGGTATAGATCGATTGATAGAAATTCCTATTCAATCCTTTATGGACAAATTTTACGATCTGCTTTGCAAATGTAATAATTATCTAGTCTATCTTATTCAAATGATAGGAACAATTATCTAATAATAACACAAGTGCTTCAGCTACTTATTTAAATAAAACTAATTATAGACGGGTAGACTGTCTACCCGTGACCACGAACACTGCAAAGTGCTCGAAACGTCGGGATGTTTTAAAAATAATTAATATACGCGATTCATCCGTTATAATTAGTTTTATTTAAATGTGTAATAATCGCGAAAATTTAAGACAACATTATGTGATTCAGCTACTTACATTGGGATCAGAGTAATGTATGTGATGTTGTCTCACATTTATAAAAATTTATAAATTACGCATCTAGGCCTTTATCATGGATCACACCGTCCATTAGCGAAAACCTTATAAAATTATCTAAATATGTAGAAGTGGCGCTACAATTTAATTAAAAAAAAAAAAAGGATCCCCTGATGGTATAAAAAAATTATGTCCTAATGTGTTCTGGTTTTTGATTGAGAGAACTAGTGTCACTTTGTGGACATAAAATCTTGGTGTCAATCACATTCAAAAAAGATTCTCCTCGCGAATATCTTTCTGAATGTTATTGGACTGTTGAAGCCGTCAAAAGTCGTGGGGGGGGGGCGGTCACCTCGGGAAAGTTCTGCTGCGTGAACTTGTCGGCGATGCGCAGCAGCTCGCGGCACGAGTGCGTGTCGGCGAAGGCGCGGATGCCGAGGCAGTTGGAGCAGTCCAGCTGCCGCTTCAGGAACTCGCAGCACACGTCCTGGATCTCCTGCAGCTGCAGGAGGCACGCCGCCGGCAGCAGCGCCTGGGGGAACGCCGAACGACACGACACCCATTGTAGTCATTATTGAATATATATATAATATCAAATGCGCACATGCTTCTATGAGTTACAACAATATTAGATGGAAGATAAAAATAATAGCATCATTGATATGGAATTACAGTTACTTGTAAAAAATATATATCTTTGTAATGTACCTTAAAATAATTTTTAATGTATTTTTTATCTAGGATCACTTAGAGACTGTATTATGGTTAGCTGTGTGATGTATTCGCTTTATACATAGCTTCAATAGGCTATTTGACTGGGCATTTAAAATCCATTTTATATTATTTAGTAGAGGTAAAGGAACCCGGTAAAAGTTGTTTTTTTTTTATTTCTAGTACATATTTGCCGAAAAATATCATATTAAAAATTCCATATTTAAATAACGCGCGAAAACGATACTTGCACAATATGGCGCTGCAATGGGGTCGGTGACGTCACTTTGCTGTATTTTAATCTGTGGTACATATAGTAGAAAAGCAAGGTTTACAAGAAAGTGACTTCATCATAAGCCCGGCCAATCAGGAACGTTTTGTGTCACGTGACAAACGTTTGAAAAAATGCATTTTTATTTATTGATTTTTGAATAAATTAAGTATTATTTTCAACTTTCGTTAGTAAATGACCATTTTTAAACTCATAATATACACTGATTACAATAACTCACAATTTATTTTTCGCATTGTCAAATAGCCTATTGTAACAGAGTCGTGAGCCATAAGTTGTCAATTCGAAGAGGCACATAATACCCCTGGACAATGTCAATATAGTTGAGGAGTGACCTGCACGTTGCTCTCCTCGACGACGATGTGCGCGGTGTAGCAGAACTCGACGAGTTGCTCCATTGCGTGCTCGTCCACGTCGCGGATGGTGACCTCCGTGGCGCGCGACTCCGCCAGCTCGCCCGTGAACATCGCGCGGAAGTACGGACTGCACGCCGACAGGATCACCCTGCGCGCCCGAGCCGTGCAGTTACAGACTCCACAGACATTTTTAACTTTGCCGTTTCATATATCATCATTTGTAAAAACTACACTGTTAAAGAAGGCACATTATTCAATACAAGATTATTCAGGTGATAAAAAAGTTTGGTACATGTTGACTTCCAGGCAAGATATATTACGTACATATATAATTGTATTCAACTAACACGACTGTATTTTTAAATGATGAAAAAGAGTAACTACTGAGTTTCTTGAGGGTTCTTCTCGATAGAATCTACTTTCCGAATCGGTGTTACATGACGTTACAAAAGTGCTTGTAAAAGTCTACTTTAATCTTCTTTTGATTTAATAGATTTGATTCGAACTCAATAACTTAAATCCTGACGGTTACAAAATGTTAACATTACTAAAAAAAAACATCAGGTAACAACTCATAGCAATCATTAATATCAAAACAAAATAATATTGACTAATTACATCGGTATTATTTTTAAAAAATATATCAGTTAGTATTCATTAATAAATTCCTACATTATATTACAATACAAAAAATTAAAGCTACCAATTGCTCGACTCAACATAAAATATGTAAATATGTTACAAAAATTGACCTTCACGTGCCAACGATATAATATAAAATGTAACATAAAATTCAATTAAGAGTTTCCTCAACGATAGCGAAAACCTTCGCTATCGTAGACTCATTGCCCTCGGCGTAATGGAACGCGGGAACAGAACGGCGCCTATGATGCGGATGTGGAACAATATAGTGATGCTCCACGCTATCGATACTAGTCGATAATTTTAAAAAAATATACACTATCAACATTAAAACTTACATACCATACGAGAAATATCAATATCATTTATAAAGTTCAATCCCCGAATGCTTCATCATTACACAGTATAAAACAAAGTCGCTTACAGCCATCTGTCTATGTATGCTTAGATCTTTAAAACATCGCAACGGATTTGGATGCGGTTTTTTTAATAGATAGACAGATTCGAAAGGAAGGTTTTTGTATATAAAACATAGACATTAATAATATAGTAACGAAACAAGAAAACATCTATAGTATATTTAGTATCAGCAATGTATCCGTGCGAAGCCGGGGAGGGTCGCTAGTATTACTATAAGTGTACAATACGGACCTGTGTGCGAATAGTTTTCTATTGGCCACATTGAGCACGACGTCGCAGAGCTCGCGATGTCGACGGAGCGCTGACAGCTCCCCGAGTATGGCGCGCGGGTGCTTCTCCGACGTGTGCGACAGCCGCGCGCCACTGCCGCCGCCGCCGGGGGACCCGCCCTCCCCCATCCTAAAATAAACGTTAAATAACCACGCTAGTATCGACATTTTGAACTATTTACCCTTAAATTAAGGAAGAAAAACAATGGCTACATATTGGTGGCTTTTTAATAGTCTTAAGCTAAATATATTTAATTTTTTAGTAAATCATGGGCTGTGAATATGCATATCTGATAGTATAGTGTCACCAAAGGCTAGAAACATTAGTTCTGTAAAAAATATTAAAAAACCAAACTAAACTTAGTTACGTCCCTTTTGCCTGTAGTCTAAAATAAGAATGTGTTAAAAATCATCATTTACCTGATGTAATTTTCATTAATTCACTATCTTTCGTAAAATAGATTGCATTCACATTAGAACTTGACGGGTTTGAGTTACAAGAAACTGATTTAAAATTCAGATGCACAATTATGCTCAGACATCTTAACAAGTGAAGATGATGAAGGACAGCTTGAACAAAACAATGATATTCCAAATTTCATTTAATTAAAAACATAAAACAATATACTATATACCCAGAAATATTATATGTATAAACAATTGTTCAGCATCCACTAGGGTACAATGACCCACATATATTTCATATGTTTCAACGAGACATATAATTTGATTCACATGTATATTTTTAAATATTTCACATACTCGTCACTTGTAAAGAAATAAATGTATGTATAACATCTAAATATTGTATCGAAGATTATTTTTATCATTTTTGAAACACAATTGATTAAATTACTGAGAAAAACAACTCCTTACTCAACATCGCACAAGCTGATATTGAAATTGTAAAGCCAAGATTTCCTTACTGCAGCTGGTGGACGAGGAAATAAACTTACAACACATGACTTTATATTAGTCAATTAATGTTCATTCTCTATTATTGAAACTAATCAATTGCTCCTATGTATGTACTTTAAGAGAACTAACATTAGTAAGTAGCATAAAATAATTGTCATCTGTATGAATTATCATTGGATGCATACTTCCAACGGTTTTTAGTTACAATTATGTTTTGTGAAAATAATATTGAAACTACTACATCATGTGACAAATAGCAAACAAGATCATCGCATATTAAACACGAAACCTTACTATGTAGTAAGAATGCTTCACGGATAACATACAAAGACATCTAATTACACTTTCCCATACCTTATATGCAGTTGTATGAGTTCAGATGTATAAACAAATAATGTATATGTGTACCTCTTGTGTCCGCGCGCGTTTCCCAGCTGCAAACGCAGCGGGGGCGAAGCCCAGCCCCACACGGAGTCAATCTACAATCATCACCCAGCATCAATAACAAAAAACTTTCACATTCAGTTATAACAGGTTTTCTTTATTTCACTATCACTGAAGCGGACGTAACGAAACAAGTAACATTCTAACAGCACTGAAGATCACGAGAACAATACTTCGCATTTTATAAATATGTACAATAACAATACTGTTACTACTCGGTAATATATGCGAATGTCAATGCTCCCTGCCCTGACTTACCTTTGAGGATTTTTGTACACCACACAAAATGAAAATTGTCCTCGAAGGAGCGCAAAACTAAATGTAGGCGCCCTGAGGTCAAAATAAGATTCACTTAGCGATGCATCGATTCTCTGGTCACAAAAATTTATATGTTTACTGTTAGTTGTTACATTAGTTTAGACATCGTACAATATTCGAGTCCTTTTTTTGGGACGTTCAACAAATCTTTTCTTTCACTTACAAATAAAATGAATGTGATCTTGAATATATTTTTTTATTATTTTTTTACTGAATAGCCTTGAATTTCAATAAAAAATTTAACGGCAACATGTTGAATTTTAAGAACAATATTATGTATAGATTTTTTTACTCATACAAAATATTTTTTGGATTAATGTTAAAGTAATGAAGCTTCAGAACGTACTTTCCATTGATATGTCAAGAAATGTGTTGCCACACAATTGTACATGTAATGTACTATTACGTATAAGACTATTGCGAAACTGGACTATTTTGTAAGACAAAATGCTTGATAATCTGTTAACTAATATCTTAATTCTATTGAAGTATGAAAATAATATTTAAAATGGCTTATTCTTTGAATAAATAATATCGATTAGATTTATTTTTTCAACAGCTGTGTTGTTGATCAGCTGGCCTTTAAATAAGCAGCTGTCATTCTTTATCTGTCAATACTGCAGAAGTTAATTGACATCTGTCATTAAAACTAATAAACTTGGTGATGTGTTTATAATTCTGTTTTAAAATACAAAACCATAAAATAAATATGTCGTTAACACTTTTATTAGAAAAATACGACGTTTCCACCGAAGAAGGTCTTCAAAAAGCTCTTAACGAAATTGAAAAAGAAGAGGTAACTTATAAAACTAGCAGTTTTTTAAAAAGTTTTTGAGACCTAACTAACAATATTTACTTAACACAAGTTAAGATCAGATCAATACAATAATACACATATATATTGGTACCATGATATTATTAAAAATTCGAATACTTTCAGGCCGAAGTTGATGAAGCTCTTTCAAATGCCTTATCTCGTTCCTGTACGCTCGAAGGCCGCCTCCGCACCGCTAGTCAGGCATATACCAAGTTGGGTGAAGTAAAGAATGACGCGCAGGTTGCAGCTGACATGGTGGATAAAACTGCGGCACTGGCGAGAGATGTTAGCGCTAAAGTGCGCCAATTAGATCTTGCAAGGGTAAATATTATTTTCCTCCATTCATAATTATCAAGCCATAGTTATAACTCATAAGAATATATTGGTATTGATAGATAATTATATAAAGTATTTGTAAGACACATGTAGGCATTAACTTGTTGTTTTTTTATTGGTAGCTTATCAAGTGATTGGGCTACATATTGGCAAGTGGTTAGTGCACCTCATAGACATGTTATTTCATGTTTCAGTCCCGTGTTGCTGAATGTCAGAGAAGAGTTCATGATCTGATAGACCTCACAGTTTGCAGTGCTGGTGTAGAGACAGCTATTAAGGCACATGATTATGAAACAGGTTAGTACCAAAATTACTTTGTGGAAAATGAGAAAGATGTTGAAAATAGGGCTGGCTATGCAGCAAGATATATATACTCCTCGTTGCTTACTACACTACACTCTATACTATATTAGAACTATAAATTGTTTTATCACCTTCTGTTGGCTTACATTTTCAGAAGGCAAAATAAGGTATTTAAAAGTGAAAAGTAAGAAATAACCATTGCTAACATTTGTAATCTAAATTGTAATGCACGTTTCCAGCGGCGGGCCACGTGGCGCGCTTCCTCAGCATGGAGCCCGGCTCCGTGGCGGCGGCGCGCGCGCGCGGGGCGCCCGACCCGCGCCGCGACATGGACGCCGCCGCGCGCACGCTGCGCGACCACCTCGTGCGCAAGTGCGTGCCGGAAGACTGGCTAACACGTCTTACAGTGCCCCAGCTTGTTTCCATATACAAATATCTGTTCTCTCACTCTCGGAAATCGAAATGGACATATTCGACTGGATCAGAAATAGTTTAGGCACGATAACTGGCTTTACATACACATTTAGCTATCCAACATAAGTTCGAGTTCTTATGTATAGAGATTATAAATTACTACCAACTATCATTTTAGTTCCAATTGATCATTAAAAACATTTCATACTAATTTCATTGCTAGATTCGAGGAAGCAGCGAAAAGAGACGACGACGCCGCAGTCGAGCGGCTGTTCAAGCTGTTCCCGCAGATCGGCCGGGCGGAGGAGGGCGTCGACTTGCTCGCCAAGTATCTGGCCACACAGGTCGGCAATATTATAATATTAGTACTATAATATCATTCGATACAAAATATCGTAATATGTGTGAATCTCGTCCCCCCCCCAGCTGGAGGCGAGCGTGCGGCGCGCGGGCGCCGTGGAGCGCGGCGGCGCGGGCGAGTTCGCGGCGGCGCTCACGCGCGCGCTGGAGGCGGGCGCCGCCGCCGTGGAGCGCGCGCGCGCCGCGCTGGCCGAGCACGCGGCGCCGCGCGCGCCCGCGCTGCTGCCCGCCGCGCTGCGCCTGCTGCAGCCCAAGGTGCGTGCCCGCACACACCACCCCCCCACCCCCGCGCGCCCCGCGCCGCGTGACGCGTGTCCTGGCCGCAGGTGTGCAGCGGCGCGCGACGCGTCTGCTCGGAGCTGCTGGCGAGCTCGCGCGCGAGCGGCGAGCAGTACGGCGACCCGCGCGCGGCCGAGCCGGCGCTCACGGAGCTGGCGCTGGCGCACTCGCGGCTGCAGCTCTACTTCGGCTTCCTGCGGAGGCGGCCCGAGGTGCGCTCCTGCGAGACACATCAATATGTACTTTGTTTTTTCCCTCCCATCGCTTCTTCAAAAATGCATTGTTTGCGTGTAGTTGATGCCGACGACAAACGAAGCCGACAAGGAGGCGTGCTCGGCAGCGATAGAGAAGATCATTTCCGAGTGCGACGTCACGAGGGTCGCTCAGGATGTTCTAAGCCACTATTTGACTCTGGAGCGGTAAATATTATATATACATTTTTTTTATAAAAAATTAGTCCATCGTTCGGTCAATACGACCGATGACAGGCAAATGTCATGCTACTTCTGAGTTAGTTTTATCGTTATTGACGACGCATGAACGACTCCTTACAATATTACGCAATTGAGAATATATTACACATTATGTGAATAACACTGAATTCGCCTCACAGATATTTCTTAGAGGAAAGCGTGAACAAAGCGCTGAAGATGTCGGCGGCGCAGGCCGGAGCGACCACCTCGAGTCTGGTGGACGACGTGTTCTTCATCGCCAGGAAAGTTATAAGGTAGCCGCTACTGCTCAATGTCCAACCTCCGTGTGGGTGATGGAAATCTTGGTATATAATTCAAAATGATAACCGAATGTATATACTAACCGAAATACGCTATTCTAAAACGACAAAATAAATTAAATCTAAAGTTTCTATTGAAAGAAAATAAAGAAACGTCTTCGCAACACTAAATAAGGGAGGTAGAGAATGAGTTCACGGAAATGTAAAATTTGCACATTTAATGTAACGAATCGTGACACCGGTCGCCAGCGAGATATACAATTAAAATGAGATGGCGACCCGGGAGCCTCCAACAATAAACACCAACACTGAACTAACCGGCGCCTTGGCGCAGGCGCGGCATCTCCACGGGCAGCGCGGACGGCGCGTGCGCCGTGCTCAACGAGGCGGGCGCGCAGCTCGAGCGCTGCGGCGTGGCGCTGCGCCGCCGCCTCGCCGCGCCGCCGCCCGACCCGCTGCCGCTGCCGCCGCCGCCGCGCCGCCGCCGCGACGCCGCCCGCCACCCGCCGCGCGACGACGCGCCGCGCGCGCTCTACCTGGTACGTGCCGCGCCGCCGCCCCCCCCCCGCGCGCCCCCCGCGCCCGCTACTAGCGCTGTGCCCCGCAGGCGCTCACCGACGACGCGGAGAACGGCGCCGAGTGGGCGGAGCGCCTGGCCGAGGAGGCGTGCGCGGAGGCGGAGGCGCTGTGGCGCTCGGGCGGCGACGTGCACAGCGGGCGCGCCAAGCTGCGCTCGTGCGCCGCGGGGCTGGGCGCGGCCGCCGGCACGTTCCGCGCCGCGCGCGACCTGGCGCTGGCCGCGCTGCGCGCCGCGCTGCTGCCCGTGCTCAGCGACTGGGCCGACGCGCTCGTCGACCCCGACACCGACATCGGTGAGGAGCGCCGCCGCCCTGTGCGTCGACTCCGGGCCGACCGGGGGCGTTGACCTCGATGGATCTCCGTGTGTTGCAGAGGACCTGGAGGAGGAGGCGGGCGCGCTGCCGGCGGCGCTGGACGTGCTGGCGGAGGCGGCGCGGGCGCAGCTGCCGCGCTCGGCGGACACGCTGCTGACGTCAGTGCTGGGGGAGCTGCTGACTCGAGCGGAGGATGCTATGTTGCGCAATTACTACGATAGGGTACATTGTGTATCTATTAGTGACATAGCAATGAGTACTCTGCATGGCTGCATCTCGATTGAGACCAAAATATATTGAATATAGCGAAAAATAATACGTTAAATTGCAATCATGTTTCACGGTTCACAATATTTCGACGGATTACAATTTGTCTCGTCGGGTTGTAGTCTAATGACTTTTGTAATTTTACAGTCAGTGGCGTAGTTATCGTAGGGCTAGGTGGTGCAGTGCACCAGGGCCCCGGAGTTCAGGGGGCCCTCAAACTAAATCTTAAAATCTTTTGAAGCGATTTCTTATTTGGTATCCATAATTTTAAAGAGTATTATTAGTTAAAGAGGTATGGGAAATAGGGGATGAGGGCCCGATTCTTTTTCTATGCACAGCCCTTCCTCACCTAGCTACGCTACTGCTCACGGTGACATATATAACAAAGGGCACGAGTTGGTTCCAGCAATAGTAAGGTGTGTTTGTGCGTGTGCGCAGCGCGGCGCGCTGTGCGCGGAGCGGCGCTGCCGGCGGCTGGCGGTGTGGGCGGGCGGCGCGCTGGCGGGCAGCCGCGAGCGCGCGGGGCAGCTGGCGGGCGCGGCCGCCGTGCTGGCCGTGGAGCGCGCCGCGCACGCGCCCGACGCGCTGCCCGCCGCCGCGCTGCCGCCCGCGCGCCTGCGCGACCTGCTGGCGCGCCGGTAACGCCCCCCGCTGACACTCGTGTGCGTCCACACTGTCCGCCTCGCGCGCTCTGACGACGGCCGCCAAGTATCAAACGTATGAGACGCGCCTTTGCGTCCATACGCTCGTTCTGGTCGCATTACGGGGGGCGGGGGTAACAAACCAGTTCAGTCTTGGCGCTTGGCGTATGCGCGTTAATGGAGCTGCAACAGGAGCTCGCGCGTCGCTGCTGCCACTCGCCCCCGTGTGCCGCCCCACCTCGGGCTCAGTCACTTCGCATTCAGTGTGGACGCACACTAAGATGTACCGTCGACAATTTTAAAATTTAATTTATAAAATCGGATACGCGGCGTAAGCGCCGTGGATCCGACTCAGCTTTTGAATGTAAAAAAAAATAATGTCACATTTTTACTTTATGATTTTCGAGTAGATAGATAAGTTACCTGGGGTACCTTTAAATTCAATAATTTCAATTTATTTTTCAGAACGGACTTCAAACTAGAAGACATCAAACGCCTTAAACTGTAAAAAATTTTTGTATCCAAGTATGTAATATATTGATAATCTTTATTATTTAACAATAAAAATCAAGTAATAAATTTGTTTTTTTTTCTAATAAATAAAGAGTGTATTTTGAGAAGGGCAGTTAATGAAAGGAAGAATAGTAGTAATCATTTATTTAACATAGAAATAAAACTTGTGTTTGTTACATAGCGAATGAACATTGTGTAAATATATTGTAGACTTTTTATTAAAATTACTTGCTTTACAGTAAACATTGCAATAACTACGATACAATTTAAAGTGAATCGTGTATTTCATATGGAATATACAGAGATTTTACGAAAATAACAATTTGATATAACATTACCCTGATTTGTAGAATTTAAGAGGAATTATTAACAGTGAAATATCTCAAAATTCTTACAAACTAAAGCATTCCATTCTGTACGAACAAAATCAAAACTCATTAATTAAACTATACATCAATCTATTTGACTTTACATTGCCTTTCAAGCTTGTTTTAATTCAACTCTGTAAGAACTAGCGCGCACTGGTGATTTTTGTCACGGTGACTAACATGAATGACATGACAAAGTGTTTGTCATTGTCACGTCACGTTTCCAAAGTTGAGTGCGCTCATTAATAGAGACAGTGACAAAACATTTTCGAAATCGAAGTGTCATTTGCTTCTCTGTGAACTAGTGAGACTTGGCAGAAAAAGCCTTTGATTTTCACGTGAATATCTGAATACTCTTTCAATTTTTTATCATAAAGAGCTGGTCTCTTTTCCACTTCTTCTATTAGAACATCATTATCAGTATCGTCTTTACGTTTTGAATAGATGGTGACGCCATTTGCGCGCGCCAAAGTCGGCAGTCAAAGTGCAGAAAGCGTAAGACTGACGACGAGTGACAAATTTGTCGCTAGCGGACACAAATGTCACCCAATTGTCACGTTGCGACGTGAGCACACCTCCATACATATTCATGGACTCGACAAGAGTGACGAAACAGTCACCGTAACAAAAATCACCCGTGCGCGCTAGTTCTTACGTGACGATTCAAAAGTGCTTTAATGAAAATATTTCAATAAAGAGGATCTAGATTGGAACAGCGAGACAGTTAAGATAATCACTGCAACTGACAGCGACATTTATTTCATCAATTAATTTATTAATGACATGTGTCAAGTTGAGTAGAAAGTGTGGATTGATTGTCACATAAGCGAACGGAGACCACGGAGACTCTTGGTGGTAGGGCTTTGTGCAACTGGCCCGTCTGGGTAGGTACCACCCACTCATCAGATATTCTACCGCCAAACAACAGTACTCAGTATTGTTGTGTTCCGGTTTGAAGGGTGAGTGTGCCAGTGTAACTACAGGCACAAGGGACATAACATCTTAGTTCCCAAGGTTGGTGGCGCATTGACGATTTAAGGAAAAGTTAATATTTCTTATCATTCATTGTCTATGGGTGATGGTGACCACTTACCATCAGGTGGCCCATATGCTCGTACGTCAACCTACACCATAAAAAATAAAAATAAAAAAAACAATTGTCTAACGACAAAAATGACACGACAAGAGCAACAGCCTGAATGGATCCCTTACCATAACCTTTAAGCTCATTACACAATGAAAAAAAATTAGGTATAAGAGATAAGGAATAGCACAGCAACCAAAACACAATAGGAGATAGGCTACAATATTCAACCAATCACAGCGGTTGAATACCCGCTACTAGTTACGTGCTGCTGTTAGTTTAGACACTTCGTTGAGAAAATGCCCCACGATTGGCTGGCTATAAGGAATAAGAAACAAATTCCCACCTCAACGGAAATCTTATTCTTATTTATTATTCCTTATTTTTGAATTATGAATTGATTAACGGTACTGCCATCACTGGATTCCTCTATTCCTTATTTCTTTTTCCTTAAAATTGTGATGATTATTGGACAACGCGATTTATAAAAACGAATTTAGATTTTGTTCTTACAGAAGCGATCAAGCAAAAAATATAATTATAAAAATGTATTAAATATACACAAAACATTATTGAACACAAGAAAAACGATTCCATTTCAATGGACATTGCTGTTATGTAAACAAAATTAAATATACAAAATAAATGAACATTAATTGAGATTAAATATTAAGAACAATTACAACAAATTTGTAACTGTTTTTTTTTCATATTATAATTTTGTTTACATTTAGTCCGTATCAAGTAAATGGATACAAAATTAATTCGTAAGATTAAATCAACAATATAGTCAACGTTTTACTTTAAACCTATTATTACAGAAAATAAGCAAGCAAAATTAATGATAAATATAATAAACATATACTTTTTAAATGCTTTATACAAAAGTGAAAAGTTATAAAACGTTAAAAAAATACTAACAATTAAATAAACAGAAACAATGATGGTTGTTATTAATATATTACTATAACAAATATAATCAAACTTCTCAATGATTCCAAAGATATATTATCATAAAAAGAAACTACATATTTATATAGTATGACACAACTTAGATGTAGCATCGGCCAATTCAATAAAACCGATTTCTGCCGATTGATACAACCAATCGAAATAGCTCCCTATCGCGCCATTCGACGCTATAACGTAATAACTTGTAATATCATATGACCTAATACATTTCACGGCTTTCTCGGGTTGAATCTATAGCGAAGAATAATACTTAAAATACTTGTAAACAGGTACATAAAATCGTTGTTCAGTTAACATGCAATATTAAATATTATTTTTATCAATAGAAAGTATATAGTAAAAATATTTGTGCATTTATGTGCCTTATTGATTTTAAAATAGTAATATATAGTATAATGTATGATCTTATCAATTATTAGGTACATTTCTTGTTCAAATGGGCAAATGTTGGAAATCTCTCACCAAGCCCATTTTACCATGCGAAAACTTATTCAGTGATCCAGCTAGGCACTTGAAAACTTTTTATTAATTAACAACATTTTAATTCGTTTTTAACTCAAGTATCATACATATAACTTGGTAAATAGTTATGACACTTATCTCATCTTCAATAATCTCGGTTTTAATGACAAAACTGTAAATAAGATATGTTTATTAATTAGATTGAAATCCTTATCTATACCGAAATTACATTTTTACCTGGCATGGTCATAAGTCATTAGACAAATAATATGTGTTTTATTAAACAACATATTACTTAACATAAACAATGTTCAAATAGATATGGAACGAACAAACTTTGTCAACACTTGCAATAATATGCAAAGTGTACAGTCAGAGTAAGAAAACCTTCGTCCGTTTTGAAATTAATTCCTCTATCAAGTCTTAAGCTCTTAGTACCTTTTGAATCTAGACATCGAATCATTGCGACGCAATATGTCATTCTTGATCGGCAAAGCAGAAAATAGATCTTAAGGTGACGAATCCTTTCTTACCCCGACTGTACATTAATACTACTTATGTAATCAACTACTTATGTATCTTCTGTCTAATGGCAAATCAATAATATCAGAAAGAGAGAACCGTATATTAAAAGCTTTGCTTTGAAAGCCATCTTATTTAATTATATTATAAATATATCAATATAAATGAATTGTCAGTTAAATATACCTTCAAATCCTTTAAAATGGTACTTTTAATTACATATTGTCATGTTAATTTAAAAAAAAATTGAGCTCCTACCCTGTCAAAATCTCAATTTCTTTGGTTCTATAAAAACACTATACAAATATAATATAGTTCAATATATAAAAAACATTAATGAGGTAATTAGTGCTCCATTAAATTATAATTAAAGCAATAATACAAACTTATATATTAAGTAAACGCGTTAAAAAAACACTTATAAAATATAGACGGTTTAAAAGCATATTTTTTATTATTAATGTCATAAACACCAGAAATATATCAAGACAGAAATCGGAAAAGTGGGAGGGGCAAAGACGAGGGAAAAAATGTAATAATAATCTTGTTAAACCCCCCTCCATCACCCCATACTCCTACTCCACTCCATGTGAGGGAAATTCATAAATCCTTATTTTATGTGCTCGATAAAAATATTAAATTTGAAAAGCAAAACGTATATTCACCTATGATTTAATTTTCAGCATTTTATGATTTAATATTTCCTTTATACATGACAGCGAATCACTACACGTGTTGTCGCGATAAGTTATCGATCGTATCGATAAGTATAATATCGATATCATCACAAAGTATTTATTCAGACCCTGAGTCCAGAGACCTAGTGATCATTGGAGATTCTATCTTGATATATTTATGGATAAAGAAATGTTTTTTTTATTTTTATACAAAATAGTTAAATGTATCGATTTTCAGATATCAGTATTAAATATATTTCATTGGCTCTAAACAAATATTTTTTGTTTATATCCTTATATAAAACTTTCTTAAAATGTGTTTTTCATATAATTTAATACATACATAGTACAAGGTATACTTGTGAAAATAGAGATATTTTTATAAAATAAACAATAAGTATATTCTTATTCTTAGTAGTGTTACTTATAGTAAAGTGTTACAAGTGTGAAATATTTACTATAGAAAAATATTGTACAAAATGTAAAGGTGGGACATGTTAAGTTAACGGTTGTATTTAGCGCTGTGTTGTATACAAAAAACGATTTTTAAATCAGTACTTTAAGTTTGACTGTTTATAGATGACACGTACTACGAAATGAGACATTATAAAGCTCCTTTAAAGGCACATTAATGGTTTTAAAATTTCTTTGAGACAACGTAAAACTTTTTTAAATTAACATGGTTATTTTTATTATTAAAGTTATTAATTTTCCATGTTTTTTATTTTTGTTCATTCGTAGACAATGTCGAAATATCGAGCTCCACCGAACAAAAATAAAAAACATGGTAAATATCCCGAAATTAATAACTTTAATTAATAACGTAAAACTTGCCATCGGTTACCGGAACAAAAATGAATATAAGTTAACATTAAGTACTCGAGGCCGCCTGTATTAAGACCTACCTCCCCCCCCCCTCCCCCCGGCGGGCACTAGTAGGCCTCTCGCGGCGGCGCCACGGACGTGGTCTGCTTGGACACGACGCGCGTGCCCTGCGCCAGCCCGCCCGCGCGCACGCCGCGCCACTTCAGGAACGCGTCCAGCGCGTACGCCAGCGTCGCCGAGAACCCGAAGAACTGCCCACACCCCCACAACAATATCACTTGCGGAACAACAACAACACAACAACAGCCTGCAAATTCCCACTGCTGGGCTAGAGGCCTCCTCTCCCTTTGAGGAGAAGGTTTGGAACATATTCCACCACGCTGTTCCAATGCGGGTTGGTGGAATACACATGTGTCAGAATTTCTATGAAATTTGTCACATGCAGGTTTCCTCACGATGTTTTCCTTCACCGCTGAGCACGAGATGAATTATAAAGACAAATTAAGCACATGAATCAGCGGTGCTTGCCTGGGTTTGAACCCGCAATCATCGGTTAAGTTGGGCCATCTCGACTCATCTTTCGGAACATTCTAACAAAATAAGCCTGGCTTCCATACCGAGCACACGGCTGTACCGCCGAGAAAATGTAAGCTTAGTTTGAGTATCTGCACCGTATGCTCAGAAATATTTGTAGCTACTCACCGCTGCAGCGGAATGTGGATTATCGTGCACGGTGACGGCGAGTATGGCCGCTATGAGGTACAGCAGCGTCCAGAGGGCCGTGAACACGAATTCGATCTTCAGCCACGGTATCTTGTAGAACTTTTCCACGATGTGGAATAGGTAGAAGCCCAGCAGGATACCGGTGAACCAGAACGCGATCATGGAGATCCAGCTGAAGTACACGCCCTTGCTGGCGGTGTTCAGGTAGGAGCACTGAATACATATGAACCCTACGAGACTGCACACCTGAAAAAAAGAAAAGTAATTTTTATATTGAGTACATCATGCATAATATATAAAAGTTTTTATTGGTCTATAAAGAAGCCAGTTCAAAGTTACGTACATATATGCATAATAAGTGCATAATTTGTATCGAACGGCTCACTAAAGTAGTCATTCCAACTTAAGGAGTAAGGAAACACAGGTTAACTACAGGCACATAACATCTTAGTTGCCAGGGTTGATGGCGCGTCAATGATGTAAGGAATGGTTAATATGTCCTACAGCCACGATGTCTATGTGTGGTGACCACTTGGCATTAGGTGGCCCAATTGCCTGTTTAATTACCAATAGAATAAGCAACATATATATTGTTTATTTGTCAAGCTACTTTACTTTACTGTTAGCTACCTTTAATTACATATGAACGTATTGTACGGCACAACTTAGATGTATCATCGGCAAAATTAGTAAAACCGATCACATCCGAACTAAGTACGCTTAAGTACGAATTATCAATATTTTTCTTATGTAATCTAAAAAAATTATCTTTACAAAAACGTAATAAGTAGTAATATAATATACTTATTCGTCAATTTGGCCTCGTTTTACATTGACTTGCTTTCTCGGGTTGAAATGAAGCGGGAATCTATAGTGACGAATAGCGTCGAATGGCGCGATAGGGAGTTTTTTCTATTTGTTGTATAATTCGAGTCGAGATGGCCAAGTGGTAAGAACGCGTACATCTTAACCGATGATTGCGGGTTCAAACCCAGGCAAGCACCGCTATATATATGTGCTTAATTTGTGTCTATAATTCATCTCGTGCTCAGCGGTGAAGGAAAACATCGTGAGGAAACCTGCATGTGACAAATTTCATTCTGCCACATGTGTATTCCACCAACCCGCATTGGAACAGCGTGGTGGAATATGTTCCAAAAACCTTCTCCTCAAAGGGAGAGGAGGCCTTTAGCCCAGCAGTGGGAATTTACAGGCTGTTGTTGTTGTTGTTGTTGTTGTTGTTGTTGTATAATTCGGGAGTAATCGTTTTTATTGAATTTTCCGGTGCAACATGCAAAGTTCGTATAGTGACCACCTTTTTTTTATCGAATAAGATCTTCTAAACGCCAGGTAAGCATTGAGACCAGACAGATACAGACATAGATACATTCAAACTCGGGCTGATCAATGAAATGAAAATTATAGACAAACTTCAGACATATCGTGTCCAATCAAATATTGACTCCATCATCAAGCTTTATCATCCATTAACAATGAAACCGTTTCCTATTGTGTATTCATATACAAAAATATAAGGAACCACGAAAAATAAACGAAATCAGTATATTATACTAACATACATTGGGATTTATGTTATATCGACGTCATCTTTAATTACGTAATTTTTATAAAGTAAGAAAAACAATATTAATGAATAAATTAACACAAAAAAATCACGGGATATTCCCTTGTAAAAGACTAACGTTGTAATATTATGCCGCCCATAATTTTGACTTTGACTTAACGAGGGGAAGTACCTGATTTATACATTATACTGGGGACTTCCCCTTGTTATTTGACATTTGCTTTAGGAATTCATACGAGTACGCGTATAACTACAATACGACGTCAGTGCGAACTTATCAACAAAACACTAGTGATATTGAATAATACACAATACGGTTTGTTTTCGTTTTTTCCTATTCTCATTGGAATAGAGTATGGTTAGTTTTCTACTTCACTTGCGAACCGTAAGATTAATTTCCCTTTCATTTTTGTAAGGTGATCGTCAGTTAAGCGCGTTATTTATTACATCTAAGATGGGTAACGCCTGCGCTGCTTGTATTGTCAATGTGCTGGCAGGATTTGTGGTGTACACCGGGAAGGGCATGTGGTTACTACTCAAACTCGGATTCACAACGACGGGCATTGTGGCAGGTAGCCTCGCGGCCTTAGCGATGTCGTGCTTCGGCAACGTTGAGTCCGGTAGCATTATATCAAGAGCAACTTCTATGGGCATGAAATCTTGAAATGTGAGTTGTATAATATACATACATTGTTTTATTCTTTGATTGTGATTACGACAAAAAAAAGATTGGGAAAATTAAAGGCTGAGTTTGACAGTTTCATTTACATTTCTTTTTTTATTGAAAGAAGTATGTTTAACATAAATATATGTAGGTACATTAATATTGAATTTATATTAAACATGAGTTTTGAAAACTTTATACTCCATGCAAAGTATGTTATTACATAATGATAAATTACAGTCTTAATACTGAACAATACCTTATGTTTGTAAGCATTTAGAAGTATAACCAATCACAAACAATTTTTCTTTTGCTTTCAGATACATCCAGTTTGTGTGAAAATATACTAAATTCTCAATGTAAACCAAATTAAATTTGAAAGTAGTATTTTTTTTCATTTACCCTTGTTATTTATATGTTAAAAAAAAGTCAATTTAATTCATTAAAACCAGTTGCAATACAATATTCATCAATATGAAAACGACTGTTATACTTGTGTAATGGTGTATATAAATTTAGTTGGAATCAAAACCACTTCGTAATTATTATTTTTTGGAATAGGTTGGCGGACGCACATATAGGCTACCCGATGGTAAGTAATCACCATCACCCACTGACAATGATGCTGTAAGAAATATTAACTATTCCTTACTTCTTCAATGCGCCACCAACCTTAGGAACTCAGATGCTATGTCCCTTGTGCCTGTAGTTACACTGGCTCACTCACCCTTCAAACCGGAACACAACAATACTGCGTACTGTTGTTTAGTGGTAGAATATCTGCGGAGTGGGTGGTATAGGTACCACCCACTTATCAGATAGGCTTTGAGCATTTGTGCAGGCTTTGTGCAAGTCTGCCCGGGTAGGCCCAGACAGACTTGCACACAAAGCCCTACCACCACATAAACAATTATCCTTCTTCTCGCCAGTTTCCTATTTAAAAAAGACCATGAATTACATAATTTTAAGAACTCACCACTTGTACAACTTTAAGGATTCCCGGTATAGTCCTCACATACAATGGATCAAATCGTATGTTCGTCTGAACCGTTGTGCTTGATGTCACCATAGTGGTGGTAGTGTGTTGCCCGGGGAAGCCTCCTTCTACCATTTTCTTAGTTTAACTGTTAACAATTAATTACTAATAATCATTTTCATTAATGTTGTTTTGCTTAACTTTACCGATATGTTTTGTGTCTCTCATTTAATAATTCAATAAAATACTTTTGTTGATTTTTTTTTAATATCTTAATGAATAATTATTGTATGTTCTATATTAAAAGAAAGTTATTTATAAAGTCAATCAATGAAATCAAGATGAAATAATTCAACTCACATAAAAAAAATAACCAATGAAGTATAGCATGTGAAAGTTTTATGAGCTATTAGTTATTTATTCATAAATCAAAATACCTTTTTATTGCAAATTGCTATTTATTGTTTCGAATGTTATAAAAAAAAACTGTATTATAGATATTAGAATATTTAATTGACTTCATAAAAAGGTTCTATTTGCATATATTTATATCCATATTAGCCGAGTTTGCTTCTTTAGTATATAGCATTTAACTATGTCAAATCTCTAACTGCTCTGTGCATGCTAATGTAGTTTACAAAGGGTTCTTTGTACATTATAATATTACAACTCATAAATTTACTTGTTTTTTTTTTATCCTTACAATTTATTATTCCTATACAATTTATAGATTCTATACATTTTACTAAAAATGTTTATCTTTATATTACATTATTTATACCTGCTAAATATGGTTATTTCAGAATTTTAAAGAGGATTTCCCTTAGTTTTTCTATATTAACCATCAAAATTTTTATCTCATAATTTGAGTTTCAATGAGAAAAAATCATTTTCTATATACAATTTTTTCAAATAGGAAATTATAAAAGTCACAAAACTTCATTTCTTCAACAAAGTTTTAGAAATAATAAACAAATAAAATTATATTATTCGCTCAGTAATCCAATAATAATTAACTCGCTGTCATACACAATTAGACCAGCTGTGGTCTTAGACAAACTTATCTGTAAATAAATGAATCCCATTAGTACTTGATATCAATTCAATTTGATAACTTTCACAGTGATAAATATCTATAATATTAGTCATTAGTATGTTCAGAATTGCATAGTCATATTTTCATACCTTAACATTTATAAATTATATCAATACCTGATTCCACCCACAAAATTATCAAACATCGAGCCAACAATCAAATTTTAATAAAATTGATGTCTGGCAAATATCTCTCTTACCTACCTACTTATCTACTCATATTAAATACCTATAATTTGATTTTAATTACATGTTATATTTAAAACTACAAACTATAAATTGCAGTATCTAATAATTTATTATTTATATCATTTACAGTAGTAAATTGATTTTATTTTAGTGAATGTTTATGTTTTAAAGAAAAAATTATGTGTGTTATTTTTAAATATTTTATGATGTTTTTGAGGACATTTCGTGAATTACATGATTTATATTGATTTAATAAAATAAGATGTTATTGTAAACTAAGAAATCAACTAAAATTTATACAATCAACTAGCATTAGAAGTTACTAACGTATTTAGATCGTCACCTCCGAAAATAGCGATTATTGAGCAATACAGTGTGAAATATCATATAAAATTTAGAAATATTACTTACCAAAACTCCGCTTTAATGAATACTTATCGCCACAACACTTTTTCTTAATCGCAAATAAAATATTCCAGGTTATATATTTATTTTATACAAAACATACAATTGTTTTAATAAACTAACTAGAAAAAAAGTACCTATATCATATTATCAATGACGAACTTCAATCATTATGGCAATTTTGACAATTTGACATCATTCAATTTACACAATTAAACCTGATCCACCCACCAACATATTATAAGTTACAAAATATGAAATTATTTTTAATTTAATTGAAGCGTTTAGTTGTGATTGTCTGATCAGTAATTAGTTGATTATTGATTAATGATCGCCTACTGATTGTGAAATATCGGTACGAGCTGAATTTAGATAAGAATGGTATTTAAATAGAATTGTTTTTAGTTTTGCACTTATTAAAATAATCTACGAAACGATTGATATATTTCAGTTTTATAATATGTATTATGGATTGAGTTGAATAAGCTATTCTTGTATTTTACTATTTTACCCTGTAACAAATTGTTTTTAAATAATACTGGAGGATGTTTTTTTATTTTTTCGTTTTAAAAAAGTAAATTGACGAATTTATATATCCAAATTTATTTATTATTTATATAACTATATTCTGTGCCATAAGTTTTCAATTAAATTTACACAAGTCTTTTTTAATATAGAGCGTATATTGGATTTATTCGTTCAATCCTTTCGACACTTATTTATTGACAACTGACAGTTGACAGTTCGTATAGTAAACTGACTGAATTCTCACGAAACGAAAATGTTTTTCATTACAATTCGAGATTCGTTGAAATGTATTGTTCGCCTCATGCAGTCTTTTAGTTGCGATTAATCGAGTAAAAATGTATACATAGAGTTGAAATTTATTTTTGTGCTACGTATATAAATTAATTTATTGTTTTTGACTTATACATACAAAAAGCGTTAATCTTGCGACAAACGTAATGGGTTAATTCATCGCGTTGGTTAATGGTAAACACCGTAAACAAAACATGGCTAGCTATTTAAATATATGAGTCAGAGATGCATTTAACACATTTCGGTATTGGTTCATTATATAGTGTCAAGGAGAGGCTGTGACTACTTCGTTATCTGGAATCTATTATCTTGCTGCGGAGTTTAAATCGAAATCCGTAGAATATACTTGTGAGTATATAATTAAATAAATGTTATTATTTTTTTTATTTAAATTTGGGCAAAATGTTATTAAGTGTATGTAGATAAAAGTACAGTTAGCCTAATTATTAAAGTGTTTATTAAAAAATTAACAAATTTGTATTCATTGAGTAAGTTGGTACGTTAATGTAAAGTGAGACATAATTTTTAGTTACGACTGTGACTGCTCTCCCCAGGGCGGTATAACTATTAGAATAATTTATTTAAGTCAGTCATATAAACTCTTCAATATAAGTCAATTCTTGCTACAGTTAACCATGGCTTCTCCTCAAAACCAGCACCCTCAGAGTATGGGATCGACAAATGTTATATTCCGAACTGATATACGCTTTGATTCAAGTTACCTGAGGACCACACCGGGAATTTTTAAAGCAACTGCTATTGTAAGTATTACTATATATGTAAAAGAGTTGTAAAAGGCATAATGTATGTTTTATCTTCTGTACATGTCTATGTAACTGATTTCCTCTGAAATGTCTATGTTTACGAGGGCTGGTTGAATTGAATGGTGGAATTAGACAATTGCGGTGCTGGAATTAGGGAGTACAATAAAATACCTATTAATTTTATATATATATAAATATTCAAATGTTGGGATAAACAGCATATATAATATTTTTAATAATGTGATTAATAACTTCAAGGAAAATAATAATTAATTAGTCATCCTAATATAATAAAAGTTATTTAAATAAAATGCATGTAATGCCTGTATAAGGCCCACTGATGGGCTAAGGCATCTTCTTTCTCATCTCCTTTGAGAGAAATGGTTTGGACCTCATTTAACCCACCTTACTTCAATGTTCCCACATTGACATTGACATTGGCAAAATTTTTTTCTAATTTGACACATGCAGCGTTCTAACAATTCCTTTCACCAATGATCATACGATTAATTCTAAACATAAATTAAGTACATGAAAATTTAGTAGTACTTGACTGCATTAGAAACTGCGATCATTGATTAAAATACACACATTCTAACCACTGGGCAATCTCGGCTCAGTTATATAGTTTAAAAGACCTTATGTAGAGATACTCAAAAAGAGTACTTGAATATTATTTTCATCTTGATTGGAATAGACTACAAATAGATCCATATTTTCCCCTTTCAATGGATTTACGAATTACTGTTGTTCAATTTGTATCCACTACTTTAAAACTTTTATACATAACTGCTTGGACCCACAAACTAGGGTAACCCATGACATGGGAATCATCATGTATCAGATTACCAATATTGTTTTGTAAACATCTTTATCATAGCAGCAGAAATGAGCATAAGGGACATAATGCTTAGTTATCAAGGTTAATGGCGATGTATGTAATGATTACCTTTTGTTTCGGCAATAATGTCTATTGACCACTTAACATCACACATTATCCATCAAGGAAAAAGTGAGTCATGTGTCATCAGAACAATAATGACAGCTAATTAATGATCTCGTTGTAACCTTTGTCATAGGTCCTCAACCTTCTTGGTTTCATTTGCATCCAATCGTCAGCATTCTGGTCGAATGGACGGGGCGTCTACTTCAACGTGGTCGCACATCTGGGTCTCTGGTTCACCGGTATCCTGCTAGTGATGTATCTGTTCCACGTGGTTGAAAAGTATCACAACTTCATGTGGCTCAAGGTTGAGATGATCGCGTGCGGGATACTGTCATTCCTGTATTTGATAGCGTCTACTATCGTCGTTGCTTTTGGATCGGCTGCGTATTCAGCTGCTGGGGTGAGTTTAGTTATATTACTATATTAAATAATAGCATTACCTTTTTTATAAAACAAATATGTACAGTCGGGGTAAGAAAAGGTTCGTCACTTTAAGATCTATTTTAGTGTGGCGATAATTTGCTTTACCGGTCGAGAATGACATACAACAACAACAACAGCCTGTAAATTCCCACTGCTGGGCTAAAGGCCTCCTCTCCCTTTTGAGGAGAGGGTTTGGAACATATTCCACCACGCTGTTGCCTGAGTTTGAACGCGTAATCATCGGTTAAGATGCACGCGTTCTAACCACTGGGCCATCTCGTCTCGAGAATGACATATTGCGTCGCAATGACATTATAAGTCACGCCTAGCAAAGAGTACTATGTAAGTTTAATTATAAATGCAGTTGTGAGTTGAATGCTTTAGTTTCAAAAGGTACTAAGAGTTGACGACTTGATAAAGGAACGAATTTGAAAACTGACGAAGGTTTTCTTACTCTGACTTTACATCAATAAAAACCATATGGCTAAGCTGGCTCGTCTGTATATTTAAATAAACCGAAGACCTCTGAATTTAAGAAATAAATAAATAAATCATGAAATTGCTATAGAATAGATTGTATATTAAATTATTTTGAATCGTCGTTGTGCCAAATTTAAGTTACAATGGACCATTCATACAGTGGCTACACATACAAACCTTTGCGTCACTGTATTACTAAACGAGTATTTCTTGTAAATCATTACTTAATGTATGTAATATTAAATTCTATAAATAAGACTATGACGGTAATGAGTGACGTGATAAACCTTGAGAGACGTTTTAACGCCTTCGTCAACTTTGTCTCTTGTATGAAAATACCTACACGTGGTGATCGAGCGTTGCTCATTTGTAATACGTAATTACTAAGTTTTAGTAATAGAGAAACACGAAATTAATTTATCTTCTATAAATGTAATAAAATTGTTGAAATGAGTGTCTGTTTGTAATATTAAAATAATCACTTTGTACTAAATGCAAATGTATGTATACCAAAATAACATTTTTTACAATTTTTGTCGGTGTGTTTGTTCCGGCTAATCTCTGCAACTGCTGGACCGATGGTGAAAGGACTTTCACTGGCAACAGCTTTCTGCATGTCATTACTTACTGGTGGCTACAACAACAATTTTATTGTTCAATTCATACGCTCCCGAAGTCGCGAGCACAGCTAATAAGTAAATATATATAAAATAAATATAAATATACGTAGGGTACTCAAGAACTGCTCATTAAATATTATAAGGTTAAAATATTATTGTAAAGAATCGAAACACCACAATTCTATTCAAATAAACCTTTTCCTTTCCCTAGATGTGAAAAGATATAAATAAAATTATTTGACACCCCTAAAGTTAATACGAACTATGCACAAAACTCAATTTTTAATCGTTTGGTTAAAACATACAACAAAATTTTATGCTGACATAGATTTATTCAATTTACCTAAAGAAGCGTTTAAAAAAGCAATAAAAAGCAAATGTTAGGCTAGCTTACTCAATAATGACACAAACACACACACACACACACAATTTTCACAAACATACAGTTTATGAACAGTACCCTATACCTATCATAAATTGTTTAACTTCTATAAGTAACTAGTAAAAAAACTTTCATATTGTAACTGCTTTTCGAATTCATGTTATAATAGTGTAATCCTTTTTTGGTCATAATTTTTGCATTTTATTGTTAAATTTTATAAGATATTGTAACACTGTTGGATTGCCAAATGAAACAATAAATAAATAAAAACATCGCTATCGTTTATAGCACGTGACGTCCATATATACTTACACTCACGCAGTAAAATTGCTAATTGGAAATTTAAATCAAATTAGTTAATTATTTGTTCTCAGGTAAAATCGATCTTATATCTGTGAAATAAAACTCCTTTCTATTGTTATTTTTATTTGTGATCATTTAGAAAACATACGGCATATATATTTTCCTCCCATGTAATCTCTTTTAAGGGTTCCGTACCCAAGGGGTAAAACGAACTCAATTACTACGACGACTCCGTCTGTCCGTTATTCGTCAGACTGTATCTCAAGAACCGTGACACTTAAAATTTTCACAGGTGATGTATTTCTTTTGCCACTATAACAAGTAAGACAAAAAATGCATTGCCGTATTTATAAATAATGGTACGAAACTCACTTTGAGCGAATCCTACTCGAACTTCCGGTTTTTTAAACTACTCATCCTTTTCCACAGATAATATTTAAAGTTGGGTCATAAGTTCATTAACAAACCAACGCGTTCGATTTCTGTAAATTTGAATAAATATTACGAAATGTGATGTTATTAATTTTCCGAAATATACATACTATTAAATTATTATAATTAACTTACAAAATGATGTATGTCACGTTTTTTTAAAAATAAAACGAATATGTTTGAGGGATGATGCAAGGAATGTCGATGTCCCTTACGTCATACATAAACATTACCGCCGTCATAAATCAGCGAACGTCTAAAAGGGAAAGTAATGCGTATTGCTTCATATTAATTTACCTAATCTTTGTTTACTCAGAAAAATAAATACCTACTCGAATTATAATTATTTATAAAATTGTAGTCATCAGTGGCTTCGTTCGCGTTTGAAGGTGTTGGTTGTGATGTGTTAGGCAAAAAAGTAGCCTATGTCTTTTTTGGAGTTCAAGTTTGCTTCATACCAAATTTTATCGAATTCGGCTCAGCTGTTTGGTCGTGAAAGAGCGACGGACAGATATAGTTACTTACACATTTATAATATTAATGTAGATTTACAAGAATATGACTGAAAATTAACACAAACTGAAGAATGCCTCAGTAGTTGTCCTCCGATGCTCAGAACGTATTTCTTTTTTCAATTCAACTCTTATGAATATTTCTCAGGCTGAGATAGTATACAATTTCATATCGATATAGTCTGTGGATTAATCACTGTAAGGTAAAGCAGAGAGACACAAGTATTAGTGTAGTAAATTATTATTACACAATTTTATTACACAGACAAATACGATTTAAGCATATAAAGCATTAAAAAATACTGTTTGAAGATATTGGCAGAATTACTTTTATTTGTGTCGTAACGTAATTTGAGTCTAGCCGAACCACTCGTAGAATCCAAGTTCATTTTAAATTGCCTGAATTTCTTCTTATGTTGTTGTTTTGATGATTATTATAAAAAAAATCGTGAGAAAGCTCGCACTTGTCAGAATAAATTCGGACGCCTGTATCAACCGAGCCTATGCATGGGCCCTCCTGAATCCACTCCGAACCTTTAATATTGGTTTCGCAAGATTGGATATAAAAAGCCAGTGTCCAATAAAACATTATTATTTCCAGTTCTTTGGTTACCTGGCGATGGTTCTATACGGTTTCGACGCGTTTCTCAAAGGTCGGGCCATCAAAGCGGGGGAACTCGCACAAGGCTCTCTCGTGCTTACCAAGCAGACACACGTCACCACTCCACCTGCGCTGCCCTAACGCGTGACGTCACAATGGTATGACCACTACTCCGACACAGATGCTCAAACACGTTGATACAAAGATCAATTTGTGGAATTTTTGTTATTGGTCTTTGTGGTTCTACGTAATTTGTAAATATAATGACAAATTTAATTTTGAAGTCCAAGGCAAGAGTGAATAGTAGCATCCATCAGATATGACTGCAGTCAAGCGTAAGTCTATTCCAAATTTTAAATTAAAAAAAAAACCATATTACAAGTTTCTTAAAAAGTTAAATTACACCTTTTTTACGTGTAATTATTTCATTGCAATTATTTATTTTTATATTATTAGTATAATTTATATTATATTGTTAGTATAAGCTATACTTAACTAAGATTTTTATCGTTTGTATGATTTTACACGTAAAAAGTATAATTTCTTAAAAACTTTTTATTTACTCATACAAACGTTTTATTATTTTATGTCACCTAACTTACTTATACTTTAAATTGTATTAATCAAGTATAAGGGATTGTTTCTATGACAAAGTCTATGTCTGTAATTCAGCAGAAAATCACTCAATTAGGTATATGAGTGTATGAGTTTTCAGTGACAACTTAACTGTAGTGCAGATTGTATAATATCAACCATTTATAAAGGGAAAACAAATTTTTACTGAGTTTCCGCATTTAATAAACATAATAAACATAATAACATAATTAATAAACATAAACATATAACTAATTTTTACTCATACTTTATCATTCTTTTTTTTCTGATAAATATTTTTTCTAGTCTTTCAAGTAAGATACATAAATATATGCACCGAGATAAGAATAAAAATATAAACCTGCTGTCTTCATGAGAGAAGTATGGTGTAGGTTGGTTTTTTAAGTGATTTATGTAAATAATATTTTATACACACAAGTACAATATTCTTGAAGGCATTAAGGTATTTTATATCGTTGGTAATAATCAAAATATCGTTAAGCAATTATGAGTTTTTGATTTGTTTTATATCATATCTTGAAACATATGTGTTAATGGAGAAACCATTAAAACATATTTTATAATAGCAATACCAGCCTACTAAGTGTTACCCACTACAAACTTGATATTCTTTTTTCTCCTTTATGTACACTGAGGTCTATATTATTTTTTTATGTATTGGAAAGCAAAGATTAGTATTAAGAATTAATTATTTAAAGAATTCAAGTTAAACCCACCCGAACTTTGGTATATTTGCACTCAAAATAATCTTTAACATGCCACTCTATCTAGTATTAATGGACTCTGTATGTGTAACTTATTAAAGAATATTGATAGCACACTATACGAGTTGGTCTTGCCAGGAGTTCGGAATGACCAAATAATTCAGATTGCAGTGTCTGCACATAATGTACTTAATTACAAGCATATAAGTTACAAAAGAGAGTGATTAGTTAAACAAAGCTATCCTTTAAAAGTTATATTGCTTTTGGCGTCATAAAAATATTTGACAGTGAGATTTGTGCGCACAGATGACGTGAAAAGTACAAGATGAAATTTTTCGCGCCAATTCAGTGACAGATCGAAATAGTCGACTTCACGCTTTACCTTATTTTAAAATTTAATTTGTGAAGTGATTAGTGATGAAAAGAGACAAAATTTTTTTTTATTATTGAATATATTGTTATAGTACGACAAATTTGTAAAACCGAACTAAGTACGCTATCCCAAATTATCAATATTTATTACTTATTCGAATATGATCTCTACAGAAACGTAATAACTTGTAATATCATATGACCTAATATTATTGTCAATTTGACACGTCGATTTACGTGCACTTGCTTTCTTAGGTTGAACTAACGAGAAGTTATAGCTACGAATAGCGTCGAATGGTGCGATTGGTAACTGTTTCTATTGGTTATATAAATCGGCAGTAATCGGTGTTATTGAATTTTTCGTACTATACGTTATTAAAGTTAATTATTTGACGGCAATTAAAAATATTTTTTTAATTAGGTACATTGAACAAGCAAAGCTTGTCATATGCGTACATAAGTAAACGTACACTTTTATATGTTAAATAAAAAAGGAGGTGTTCAATTGTTTAACTAATCACACTGAATAATGTTTCTAAGCTAGGTGTTTAACGCTAAACGTTATTACTGTTAACATAAATCCAAATACGAACTTTGGTCTTGTGTTAACAAATATGTTATAGGATTTTTGTACACATATATTCGCATATAAATTTACTCTTATAAAGATTAATGTAATTATTTGTAATATTATCTCCGTCCTCAGCATCACTTGCTCACGCTTGTGTCAAATATTCAATGTATTTTTCTAATTACGCTTAATATTTTAAAAGCATTGTCTTGTATTTAATTTATATATATAAGGATTCGAAGCTTAGGGCTATAAATGTCGTTACTAGGATTTATCATATAATGAGATATAGTTTAAGTCCAGTCAATATGTCGGAATAATGGTATATGACATATAATTGATCCGAGAAAAACCTCAAAAAGGAAGCAAGAAGGATGTCTTTTTTTTATGACACCAAATATTTTTTCAATAAAGGGTTTCATAAAATGGACGAGGTTATTAATTGACGTTTATTTCGAAATATATAAAAAAAGGTGATATTTATTATGATCTACATTTTAAAGCTCGATAAAAACTACAAAAGGGTATAAAAACATAGGTCGACGTTTTAATTTTCTCAGATTTAGAGCTACACAATATCTGTTAAATAATTAATATGCATTTATAAATGCCTACGTATATTAACTGGACTATATTTGTTATTAAGAGGTTTGTAAAAAATTAAATGAGATTTGGGGTTTATAGACTATTTATTAAGTATTGAAGTACACTAGCCGCAATTTAAGAATAAAACCCATGTAGGCCTGTGCAACATGCCAAATTTATAGGTAGTTATTTATAAGATTGTTGAATAAAACTATTTGTAATTTTATTGCTGTTTTATTAAATATTAACAATTATATATATTAATTAAGAATCAGGTAAGTTTACAATGATTTATGACATAAAAACTTATGAATATGTCATAGTGTTATTACACACAACTTGTCGCTGCAGGTGAGTCTCTGTGAAGTGTGAGTATATCGGAGCATCAGTCTCACTCTAACTTACAGATCTTGTGATGTAGTATACATCTATATTGGTATTCCTATTTTCTATCGAAGGAGCAACGATCAAAAACTCGTACTCATAGTCACGTTTCTAGCAGCAAAAGGGACCGCAATTTATGCGTAGATCTTTTTACTTAAAAGGTAGCCCTAGTAGCTTGGTAGTAGACATATTAAAATATATTTTCAACTTGAGCGTCACTGAATAATAATTAACGTTCGAACAAGGCTTAAGCCAGGATGCAGTAATAAGTCAAATTTGGGGTTAGGCGAAATTACAAACACACCCGAATGTTTACTGTTCTTAGGGGTCCGTGAACACTGTTAATTTAAGCTACATATCTTCGCGAACAGATATATACGATGTGGTAATAGTTTAAATGAGTCTCTTGTCATCGTAGTAAGCGTATGAACGTTAATTATCCACGGGATTGTTTTATAGATAACTCGTATTTGACATCACTATGACAAATCAATTAGGTCCTCGCCCAAAACTCGCTTAGCATAAGATAAATATTTGTAAAATTCTGAAAATAAAGATCTCTCATTAGGCTGTTTCTTAACCGCTATTGATTTGGTACAATACTCTTAAAAATATTTTTAACAATTTAATTATATCTCTGACAGCTTAGAAAATCTATAAAAGTTTTAAAGTCACATGATAATACTTAAGACAGTAAAAGTAACAATATGATTCTACAATAATGATATTAAGTAAAATTCATAAGACCACCCCCTTTCCGTACAGTCATTAGTCTACCAGAGACCAATATATCATACTATTTTTATGTAAGCTGAAATGGCCCAGTGGTTAGAACGCGTTAACCGATGATTGCGGGTTCAAACCCAGGCAAGCACCGCTGTGCTTAATATGTGTTTATAATTCATCTCGTGCTCGGCGGTCGGAAGAGGAAAACATCGTAAGGAAACCTGCATGTGTCTAATTTCGTCGAAATTCTGCCACATGTGCATTCCACCAACCCGCATTGGAACAGCGTGGTGGAATATGTTCACATGACAGAGGAGGTCTTAGCCCAGCAGTGGGTAATTAACAAGCCGTTACTTTACTTTACTTTTTAAGTAATTGATGCTTAAAAAGTATAACATATTCAAATACTGTAAGAAAGTTTAAGTTCCTCAAAAATAGCTATTAGTTATAAAATACTTTGAAAAAGGCATAATAAAGTTATAAAATATACTTAACATCTAAACATGGTCTGTTCTTACAACTAAATGTACCAGAGTTTAAATCAATTATAACTATACTCGATTCACTCATTATTTTACTGAGAATACATGAAATTTCCACAGTAAGTGAAGCCTGAATATTTAAATGTATTAAGCTTATTCTCATAAATAATTGACAAGAAAATCGTTAAGGCACAAATTGCTGTAAAACTTATAACTAGGATATATATTAAAATAAATCAGTACATTATTTATTTCTAAATACAAGATTTAAGATGTTAAGGTGGGTTAGTTTAATGATGACTGCCCGTTAGAAGTAAATAACCCAGTTATATATAGTATTTAGAAAAAAACTATTAAAACAGTTTTTTTTTTTGTATATACTAAAGTAACAAAGTGTACATAGATATGTATGTATTTTGGCATTTTATTATAAATATATAAATACTTTTTAATTAACTTTAAGTATAAATAAATTTATACAAAAAATGGACTAAGCATGTTTCCTTATTTGAAGCTAAGCTTTGAATATATGTATGTAAGTATAAAAATATTTTAAGTAAATGTATTTATAAAATGAACAATTTGATAAAAAGTTGCCGTACAAAATAAGGCCACATTAAAATTAAGTAGTTCTATATCTAAAATCTTAAAAAATGTGCATTTTATACACAACCTTGGTCTAAAGATTAATTAATAAAGAGTCAAAACACTTAAAATTATGTAGGTACAATGATTTCACGTCATTTTCCTGCAGGGAAAAACTGATAAGCATCAATTCACTGCTTCCTTTTAATTATTCCTTGAGTAAAAAAATCTTGTAATTTATATAAGTTCAGGTAAAACAACCTTAACAAAAATGAAATAGTTAAACTAATGTGTGTGATATCATTCATAACACTTAGCACTCAGGCATAATGTAGCTTAATAAAAAGTGAATTTCTTTTAGAATTGTGTCTTAAGCAATCGCATATTCACATCTACTAAAAGGTAGAATTTTACTTCTAAAATATTAGTATGGTCAGTTCTGAGATTGATTGATTATATCAGTTCTCATTACTCAGAATACTTTAATGTCTGCATCTTTCATTTGTGATTTAATAATGCTAGGCGAACATGCTGTTTTTCATGGAAAATTATATTTAACAATATCTCCTACAAAAGTACCTTTACACTACAGTCAGTTTTCACTGCAGGATGACGATAATGTCTTAAAACTATAAAAGTATACCAAACATTTTAGTGTTGAGATTTAGTTTCTTAATCTGTCATTGTGGTGGCAGTCCTCTTTTCCATCCCTTGTATTTTAAATATGCATCAAATCCATATGCTATAATAGCACATAAGCCAAAGAACTGAAAAAAAGAAGATAAATAGTATAATTTAAAGTATTATTACTTGGTAGTACTTAAATTCTTCTGATATTTTACAACACCTCAAGCCCAGCTTGATGCAAGAGATAAGATCTTCAAACCGAGGCAGTGCTTATCATAAGTGATAAATATTTCAGTACTAATGTCTATTGTGATGGGATTTAAAATCAAGTAATCTATTGCTTTTTGCTATGAATGTTAATATTAATAAACATATCTTACCCCAACAGCATACCCAACGCTTTCTCCAATTGTTGTTGCAAATATAGATGTACCAATGTACGACAATGACATCACTGAACAGAAGAAGAACTCCAGCTTGTGCCAGGGCCAGCGGTCATACTTCTCCACAAAGTGAAATGTATACATGAGGAACAGGAATGCTGTGATAATATTTCCCACCCAATATAAAATATTGTAAAATATCGCTGACAGCCAAGCCCAGGATATCTTTATACATATAAAACCGGCGATATTGCATACCTTAAAATAAATGAACTATGTTGTGAAATAATTACTTATGACGAACAATTAATGAAGCGTCTCTGTGATATCATACATACCAGTTCTATTATTTTCAAGATTCCTGGCATTGTCTTCCAATAACCCTTATCAAACCTTAAAACTTTTCGGGGAGGCAGAGGTTCTGCGGTAACTGGTGTGCCATGGGCAAAGTGATCAAACATCTTGGTTGTGATGTAAAATTATGTTTATATTTTTACCAAGCACTTCGAAACACCTTATAGAAAAGTGCAAGTGATCAAATTAATTTATAACTCTCTATAACTAGATTAAATCAATTTAAATCAACGTAATAAATAGCACATTAAACTATTGATGTAAAACAACTTTGCACTTTGCAGGTATTGCGAAAGTTTTCCGTTTCAAATGTTAAAGTATAAAATTACAATTTACAACTCAACAAATATTCGAAAGAATTTTCTTTATTTTTTTTCTAGTGGTTTCTTATCTAAATAAAATAATCTATAGCTGTTTTTGTTATCTGCAAAATACAATATAGGTATGTTTTTCTAAATTTTTATATATTTTCTATGTACTTTGAGCGATACATACTACGAGATTGATTGATAAATTGATAATTGTCTAATTGATATGTTTAATGAAGTAAAGTGTATTTACTCTGTGGCGAGCGTTTAATAACAGACGTAACAGCACTAACAGCTTAACAAAATAAGAAGAAAATTCAGAAGCCTAAAAACTGAATACAGTAATACACTAAATAAAAAAAGATGAACTTATATACAAAATTTCATCTCACATTTTAAACGTTTGGTCGATGAAGTATCAATAAACTCTTTAATAACTGTAACTTTTCAAAATAATAAATTTCTATAAAAAAAATAACCCTCATTTAACCCTTATAGGAGATAAATATGTTTATTATATTTATAGGAAATATTGATATTTGAAAAATCCTTCCTTAGTTAGGCTGTGTTGTATATTCATTAGTTTAAGTATATATTTGAATTTTATTGGAATTTAATTTTTTATACAACAATAATATTGTAATTTATCTTATAGGTATCTTAATTTAAAAGTCCTGTCCTGTTAAATAATTACTTTATTATAGTCTATTATATTCTATAGTTTATTTGTTTTATGGACTAGTGATGGGGCTGTAATATGTAGTGCCTTTGATTTTACTAATTTAAAATAAAAAAAGATGAAAATGACATATGCGTGTGTGACATTTTAAAAGCCTTCGGCAGTAAGAGCTGGGGAGGAAAATAGAAAATTGTAATAAAAATAAACATTCAGTCTCCGTGTAACGTGTTTAGTGAAGTTTTGATGAAATTAACATCATTTATAATCGTACAACAATTTCCGTGCTTTCATATAAGTGGTTAATTGACGAGTTATTTACGCCGGCTCTCATATATTGCTCTTGTTGTAAATAATAATATATAAACTGCAGATAAAAGTTTGCATGTAATGGGAGATAGCGACTGGAGACCTTTTATTTATGGCGGCCTTGCGTCGATCGTCGCCGAGTTCGGTTAGTTCCTATTTCTAACCTCTAATCTGTTCTGGTTGCTGACTGTAGTCGTAGTTAATAAGTTTCAGTATTGACGATAGAGTTTTCATTATAAGAAACTTTATACTTTACTCTCTGGTCACTGAAGTTTTTGTCGGTATCAGGTACATTCCCCATTGACACAACAAAAACTCGCCTGCAAATCCAGGGTCAGAAGATAGACCCTCGCCATGTGGAGCTACGTTACACTGGCATGGTGGACTGTTTTGTGAAAACTTCTAAACAGGAGGGCATAAAGGCGTTGTATTGTGGGTAAGATATTCTATACCATTATAAACAACCTTTATTCAGTAGGAAAAAGAGCAATATGGAATGTTTTATATGTAATAAATGGATCATTAAAGACACTTCTCATATTTATAACAACAATAACTTAGAGAGCCATGGGCTGTGCTACTTTAAACGCTATAAGTGCTTGTCAATTTCAACAACATATACCCTACATAATATATAATACCTATACATTATAAATATATAGATTTTTGTCATAAATATATATATTTTTACTTAAAACAAATAGAATTCAATAATTATCGGAGGTGATGTAACTCATAAAATGAATAAGTAATTGTTTATAATGTTAGGGTGTCTAGTTTACTAGTCTTATCTCTACATTTCATCAGCTTACAATGTTTTTCTACATCACAATCACTGGAACAATAAAACGCAATTAAATTGTTCTAAATGTAAACATCATTTAGTTACTACATAATTGATGTGTTTTTATTGTTAGTGTATATTTCCCTTGGTTTTTTAAATTATTTATTTAACTATACCATATAACTTTTTAATTAACATTCTTTTCCCTTAAGTTTTATGGAATATGTTTCAATAACTTTATTAGTTTGACGATAATGATTTTTCTTGACAGTTTTGTGAAAGCCCATCTGGGTAGGTACCACCACCAATCAGATATTCTACTACTAAATAGAAACAATATTTTTGTATTCCAATTTTAAAGTTGCGTGAACTACTGTTACAATAGGTACAAAGTTCATAACTTCACTGTCAACTTGGTGGTGCATTAGCAGTGTACTAAATGTGTTGAATATGACAATGCCTATGGGTACTGTGTGTATGTGTTTATTTTAGAAATATAATAATTATTTCTCAGACTACTAGTATTGAAAATAATATTCCAACATCACTTTTTATCTACTATTACATAAATGATATTTAATCATTCATTAAAACTGTTATTAGTTTTCATTTCAACAGGGGTATGCTAAATACCTTTGTACCCATAATGAGCTGTCATTAATAATGAAGGATTACAACATCGCTCATCAATATATTTCAGCTGCTAATCCATCACAATTAAAGTTATCTTTAGATAACTGATTACTCAATTAATTGTTTTTCTTTACAATTGGCTATTTGACAATGTGAAAAATAAATTGTGAATTATTGTAATCAGTGTATATTATGAGTTTAAAAATTGATAGTTACTAACGAAAGTTGAAAATAAAAAATCCATAAATAAAAATGCAAATTTTCAAATGTTTGTCATGTGACACAAAACGCTCTTGCTTACGGTGAAGTCACTTTCTTGTAAACTTTGCTTTTCTACTATATGTACCATAAATTAAAATACAGGAAAGTGACGTAACTGACCCCATTGCAGCGCCATATTGTCCAAGTAGCGTTTTTGCGCGCTACTTAAATATGGATTTTTTAATATGATATCTAGAGAACTAGAAATAAAAATCACAACTTTTACTGGGTTCCTAAACTTCTACTAAATAATATAAAATGGATTTTAATAACCAGTCAAATAGCCTATTTAAAAGTACTCATTTTTTCTTAACGTAGAATAAACTGTATAGTATGACACAAATTAGATGTAGCATCGGAAAATGCAATGGAATGAAAATAAAACCGATTACTGCCGATTTACACAACCAATAGAAATAGCTCCCTATCGCGCCATTCGACGCTATTCGTCGCTATAGATTCACGCGTCAGAGAAAGCAAGTGCGTGTAAATCGACGCGTCAAATTGACGAATATATTAGGTCATATGATATTACAAGTTATTACGTTTGTGCAAAGATCATATTCGCGTGAGAAATAAATATTGATAATTTGGGATAGCGTACTCAATTCGGATGTGATCGGTTTTACGAATTTTGCTGATGCGACATCTAAGTTGTGTCGTACTTCATCTAGCTGACTATTGATTATGAGTGACGGGTGTACATTGTGGGGGGCAGCATCTGGCCGGCGGTGCTGCGCCAGGCGACGTACGGCACCATCAAGTTCGGCACGTACTACTCGCTGAAGCAGGCGCTGGCGGCGCGGCGCGCGGACGGCGGCGCTAACGAGCACCTGCCCACCAATACGTTCTGCGCGGCCTTCGCGGGCGGCCTGTCCAGCGCCATCGCCAACCCCACCGACGTGCTCAAAGTCCGCATGCAGGTAACGCCCCACACCGCACACTCCGCACACTCCGCACACTCCGCATCAAATATTCAAGTGATTTTATGTAAACATAAAACTAAAAAAATTAAGTCTTTAATTGCACAGTTGATATATAAATGGCTATAGGTATTTACGTGTTAAATAACTGATATCAAAAGTTTATTATGTTGTACTATTGCATGTATGTATATATTTTATATATGGCATATATATTATATACTAAGGAATTGCAAAGTGCATGCTATCCCGATTCGATCTCGTTGCTCGTAATGTTTACTCTAATTTTTTTATTATATTTCGTTACAATAAATAGTTTTTCTTTTAAAAAAGGAGGTACACAAATTATGTTTTTAATGAAGGTAGGAAGCATTTCTTAGCACACGAATACAAAATAAAATGCTTGACCTTAAACAGTGACAATGAAAATGACAGATGGCATCCGAATATAATGGGTACGTAGGTATCTATACAAAAAGTTGTTCCTAATGACCTGAAAAAAGATAAACAAAACGAATTGATTCAACGTTTTTAAATCGTTATTCTGTTGCCAAGTTACATGGAAACCTAAATACCTAATTACTTTTAAACTAAAAATAAATTAAAATACGCGATTAGTGCGTAAAATTTATGCCAAGAGATTGTATAGAAATCGTGACGTAATTAGTCGGAAAAGTTACATTATAAATTAGATACGGGAACAGAAACTACTGAGAACTGTTCTGAATTCTGTCCAAATTCAGATAAGGATCGCCAATCTCTAAAACTTTCAAGGTTATCTCGTTTTGTACTAGTTTGTAAACAAAATTATCCATGTACCTAAAATCTCTAGCAAATTTACAAAGAAAACATGAGAGCTTTTATTATGTCGGCTACAAATCGTTCCGAAAACCCAGTGCCTATGCTACGTGTAAATAAGCTACCTCATAACCTTGGGAGGTAAGATACCCCCATATGTCCTGGTAGTTACACTGGTTCAGTGACCTTTCAAATCGAACGAAATGTACTTATTTTTGTTTAGCGTTTGATTATCTGATTGGTTGGCGGTAACTAATTAGAAGGGGCACTTAAGCCATACAATCAAGTTGACTTTTTCCGCAGTGTTTTTTTTTCGATGTTTATCTATGTATTTTTATATAAAGTTGCCGCCTATATATACATATGTCAGGTGGTAAATAATGAACAATAATATAATAGTTCATCCAATTTCGTTGTGTACATATTAGTCATGAGCTAGTTGGTCTGTGTTTATGCCAACACGTGTACATCATACATGGAATTTGACGTCGAAAAATAGATTTTATCCAAGGGCGTTGCGTGCCTCTGCACTAGTGTAGTCTAGATCTATGTTTCATAGGCATCAAATTTATTGGCTAGTCTAAATTCTCAATGTCGATATAACTATATTATAATCATGACAATCAATCATTTTGGCCGGCAACACTTGCAAGGCCTCCGGTGTTGCAGATGTTCATGGTGATCACTTTCCATTAGGTGAGCCTTCTGCCCGATTGCATATAACCTAAAAAAAAATAACATCATTACATAGTATAAAACTGTATTGTTCAGTAATAAAACTTAGATGTAGCTTCGGAAAACGCAATGAAACTGATAACTGCCGATTCACACAACCAATAGAAACAGCTCCCTATCGCGCCATTCGACGCTATTCGTCGCTATAGACTCTCGCGTCAGTTCAACCATGTCGACTGTCAAATTGACGAATATATTAGGTCATATGATATTACAAGTTATAACGTTTGTGTAAATATCGTATTCACGTAAGAAATAAATATTTATAATTTGAGCGTACTTAATTCGGATTTGATCGGTTTTACGAATTTTGCCGATGCTACATCTAAGTTGTGTCGTTCTATAACTCGATGCGTTACATTCCACTGCGCAGACACGAATCAATCGTCTCCAATACATTTTCAATGATACCCCCGTTACAATATACAATAAAAACAAAATTACTTCTCCTTGTCTTCCATTACCTGTGTATGCTTAGATCTCTAAAACAACGCAATGGATTTTGATGCGGTTTGTGCGTATAATATATAATACATGCATTAATAAAGTGGTTGAGGAACACATATAACATTTAAGAGGTATAATGTGATATCGTAATCATGTTTTTTTTTGCGCTTACGTTGAACGTTGGCTGAAAATTATGACATAGATTATATAATACAATATGTGTCTATATCTTAACTATCTCTTAAGAGCAACTCAAATTAACCATTTGTTATCCTTTTCTTTTTACGACAAATAATGGTTTATTTATGAAGCAATTTTAAGCAATACGGCTTAATCCTTATCTTATAATCTGTAGTATATTTAGCCGTGTCAAGCCGGGATGGGTCTCTAGTTGGTTATAAAAGAATTTTTATTCAGTAAGAATTTCAGTTTCCTTGACATGCAATATTTAAAGTCTCATTAATATGCGATGGCGTTTAAACGACGCAAGCAAAAGCTGATTATATTTTTTAAGGCTTTCGGTAGTTTATTATAAATTGCTCTATTGTTTTGAATAAACATGTCGACAAGTATAGAAATATTTGCGCGTCGAACACTCGAATAGCGTTATCTAGCGTTATCGCGGGATGATTCTGATTGATCAGTTACATTTTATCTCCAACAATAAAGTCGGGATTAATTCAATTAGCTATCTCCATGGAGTTCGACACGACAATTTATGCAGAAGTTGAGTACGATAAGGATAGAACGAGCGACGGTAAATTAACGTACGTCTTTGTCGGTTGCCTTCTACTTTCCGAACCGGTGGTAGCTTCGCTTAATTGTAAAATGACGATTCAAAAGTGCTTACAAAAGTCTACTTGAATAGACTTTGATTTTGTTTTTGTCGCAGGTGGGCGACGAGAAGCGCAACCTGGTGCGGTGCTTCGCGGAGATGTACCGCGTGGAGGGGGCGCGCGGGCTGTGGCGCGGCGTGGGCCCCACGGCGCAGCGCGCGGCGCTCATCGCGGCCGTGGAGCTGCCCGTGTACGACGCCGCCAAGCGCCGCCTCACGCCGCCGCTGGGCGACGCGCCGCTCAACCACCTGCTGTCCAGCCTGCTGGCCAGCCTCGGCAGCGCCGTCGCCAGCACGCCGCTCGACGTCGTCCGGGTCAGTGACAATGCTGCCACCTCCTTACGATGTGGTGTCTTGGATCTGGGTGTTTGTGGTGCAAAGTCAAATTCCTTTATTCAATATAGAAGCATCACACTTACTTATTGATTGTCAAACACTACCACGGTTCGGAAAAAGGAACACCCTGACCTGAGAAGAAACGGCGAAAGAAACTCAGTGGTTTTTTTTTTTGTCAAATTAATAAGATAAGCAGTCGAGTAACAAAAGTAACAAGATTGTGTTTGCTCCTTGTACCAATGTTATGAGAATCACATTTTCTCATAAAAACTTGAATATTTTTCCGTACATACAAAACATTACAAAATATGTATTGAGAAGCAACAGTCAATATCTCAATTTCTTTAAATCTATACCTTAATGATTCCTTGGCTCCTAGGTTATAGATGCCGTCGTAACTTCTGATTTTCCACAACACTAATGCTCCATCTAACTGTGATGTTGTTCAATATGTATATATTCGTAAATTACTATACGATATTATAAAGCCGTCGTTCCCCTTTCAGACGCGGCTGATGAACCAAAGAAAGACTAAGGACGGCGTGGTCGATTCCAGCGTGAGGATATATAAGGGCACGATTGACTGCTTCATGCAGGTGAGAAGCAGTTCTTTGACCATAATCATCATATAATGCGAGACAGAAACTTATATACATCAATATATTTTTCTCATTTCTAATGAAAGATTTTAAGAATTTTTTTTTGTCAACAGTACCAAGATTATTAAGTGACTGTAGACATAGTAATTTTATTCGTTTTATGATTTAAAATTATAATATTGCTCGGCAATTAACGAAAATGTCTTAAGAAGACCTACATGGGCCGATTTCAACGACCTCCGTAGTCGAGTGGTGTGTACACCGGTTTTCATGGGTCCCGAGGTCCCGGGTTCGATTCCCGGCCAAGTCAATGTAGATCATCATTAGTTTTCTATGTTGTCTTGGGTCTTGGTGTTTGTGGTACCGTCGTTACTTCTGATTTTCCATAACACAAGTGCTTCAGCTACTTAAATTGGGATCAAAGTAATGAATGTGTTGTTTCATATCTATTTAAAAAAAAAAACTCCCGAAAACTCTAAATTGAAATTCGAAATTAGAAAAGAAATACAATGGCGACGAATGTTTCTATTAACTTTGGCGTGTTATTAACGAGTGCCCTTATTGTCGCAGACGGTCCGCAATGAGGGCTTCCTGGCTCTGTACAAGGGCTTCGTGCCCACGTGGCTGCGGATGGGGCCTTGGAATGTCATATTCTTCATCACCTACGAGCAGCTCAAGCGATTCTACTGAGTGAACTGAAACAACCGCGACTAGACACGCGGAGCGCCGCTCGCCGCGCACTCGACGAGGCGTGGTGGGTACAGTCACTGTATTACTATTTTCGGACGAATAAGGAACGGACAGTTAATTATTTTATAATAAGTGATCGGGATTCATTAATATAATAAATTTCACTTTTAATGGGGATTGTGGTTCCTAAGAACTATGATAGACTCCGTAATCTCCTCGAACCACATCGACCGTTCCTTGACCCTATGACCTTGTCCCTTGAGAAAACATATGATCTCAGGCGCATGCTTCAATAAAGATTTATAATAATATATATTTCTAGAGTGTAAACTAGTTAACATCTGTAATAAAACTTAAAGAGAGATATCTTCTATAATGTTGTCTTAGATTTTCGCGATTATTACACATTGAAATAAAACTAGTTTTAACGGATTTAAATCGACGGTAGACCTACGAGTCTACCCGTGACCACGAACGCTGTAAAGTGCTCGAAACGTCGGGATGATAAAAATAATTAATATACGCGATGCAAATCCGTTAAAACTAGTTTTATTTCAATGAGATATCTTCTACTTATATAAATATATTTATTTTAATACGAAGTTAAGGTATGTGGGGATATTGGACCATCTTGTATATTCAAAATGTCTATTTCTGTTTCAGATGTAACAGTGATGACGCGCAAGTCTCTTGTAGCTGAATTCTAGTATTTATGTTATCCGATGCTTTATATAAGATGTAGCAGAATTAGATGTTAGGTTAAATGGTTAATTAGTAATTAAAACATAAATCTCAATAGTATCTCGACTTGGTTGTAATAGAACGCTTACACGCTATTTTCTTCTTAGGATTTAATACTTCAATATTAGTTACGAGCAAAGCCGTCGGCTGACGTCTGTCATGTATGTTATATTGTTTATAGTCTGTTCCAATGACAGATGTCAAAAACCAAACAAATGACATTTGACCTTGAATGGGCGCGATGTGATTGGTCGAGCTTAAATAGTCTATGATATTCACTATGGATTTGAGAAAAATGGCGTTTTGAACGTTTTCGAATCCGGTATCGTAAATTTGAAAGTAGAATTAATGTGAATATAATTAGTTAAGTCGAATAGTGTTGTATTATAAATGAGGGGAGTATTTATCGATAATTAGTAGTTGACAATACAGCTTTTAGAAAATCACAATACGTAAATATTGATATGGTTCTAAACTTAATCTTCTATTGGAGTGCTTTATAGCCAAACTGTCTTCTATAAGTAAGCGTCACTAAGGCGTAGCGTGTGAACGTACTATGAAAAACGTACTGAAGAATTTTAATTAGTATAAATATTAATTAAATGTAATTAGTGCTTTTTAGATAGTGTTATAGTATTTACGTGTCAAGCCAAATAATATTTACAGACTATGACTGACTGACTGACTGTTTTACAAAGAAATCTCTTCCTACTAATTTAACTTCCGATATTTCACCAACGCTTCTGAAGCTTCTCGGTGCTAAAGTGTAATTGGGGGTTTAAGTATAAAAATTACTTTTATCATATATAATTGATTGATACAAGGGTTTGACGGTCTGACGATTTTATTTACACGATGAAATATATATGTGAAATAAAACCAAGTCTGAAATAAATTAAATAGTATATTTTGGAAATAATGAGCGCTAAACTTTTTATGATGAAACTTTTAGAATGTAATATGCTTTTGATTAAGTGTGATTGTCATGCTAATATAATTTCTCCGGACTGTCCCGAGCCAAAACAAAAACCCTTTGTATATTTTTAATAAACAATTTATTTTTAAATAGTATTTTACAAATAAATGTTTCTGACATCTGTGTTTATAGTGACGTGCATTAAGCTTTCAGTATATGTCAGTCGGCACAACATTGTCGATATCGACGTTTTAATATATCGCGGTCACTCTTGACGTAAACGAATTATTTATGCAATACCTACCCACCTCATAATGATTTTTATCTCAAATCTCCACGTAGTCAAATTCAAAATGTCGGACGTAATACCAAAAGGCGTGATTCTCGCTTAACTTTGAGAGTATTTAAATACTATACAACAACAGTCTGTAAATTCCCACTGCTGGGCTAAAGGCCTCCTCTCCCTTTGAGGAGAAGGTTTGGAACATATTCCAAATACTATAATGATAATTTATTAAATAATGCACGTCACAAATGACTTCCAACTAAAAAAAAACACCCATTTTAATTCGTTATTTATTTTTAAATGATTGATTTACATTTGACATTTTATATGATTGTATTGAAAGTTTGTTTATTAGAGTAAGTTAAGTATAGCCGTGAAACATATCATGCTAACGAGATTAAGGCACCAAGTGCATTTAGACGATGTTTCCTATTAACGTAAGGCAGGCGCTACACGGGAGATTCAAGCTGATGTTTCGATGACTTCATTTACAAAGCGGGTCTAATCGAATCTGACAGACATTTGATTTATTTGAACGTTATAGATAATGTGTCTGGTGATCTACTGTGAAAATTATCATCAGTATAATTTGTTTGTTTATATAGCATTTACAATATTTAAGAGTTATGAAAGTAAATTAGAACAGGTAATAAAAATAAAATTGAGTACTGTTATAGTTAAGAATAAAATATTGCCAAAAATAATTTGTTACTAGCATATAATAAAAATGGAATGCGTTTTTCTTTAAAAAAAAAATGCTTTTACCTTTTGTAGTTCTATGAGTGACTGCAGTGATAGTTATCTGTATTTATAAAAATAAAAAAAGTAGCACAAATGTTTGAATTTAAAATATATTCGTGGCTTATTAATTTATATTATTTATCACAAATGCTAAAAAAAATGGGACCTTTTGAATCTGTGTTATATTACACGTAGGATCAGAAAAATGATAAGAAATAAATTTAAGCAAATGTGTAAATAATGCTTGAAATAAGAAGGTTGAGATAAATAAGAACGTTAAGAGTTAAAATTACAATGTTTGTTTAATGCTTAGTAACACAATCCAAATAATTAAATAAATGTATTAACCCAATGTTACTCCACTAATAAAATAATTCTTTTTCCAACGGTAAGACTGTGAATTCTCATGAGCATTATTTGAATACGATTTCTCATCTTTCGCAATCATTTTAGTTTCAATGTATTATTAATTAATATTATGTAAACCAGAAACCTCAATAGTTTTGCAAACGGTACTTTCACTTGTCATGTTGTTGTCGTTCTTGACATGATATGACATATTATTCTATATGGTCCTTAAAGCATTTGGTATCGATAGTATAACATTTAATATTACATAAGTGTTTAACATAAAACAATATTAATTTAAATTTAAATTTGGAAAGTAAGTTTTGAATTAAAATTTTACATTACTCTGTATCTTTGATTACCTCTGTGGTTTGAAATAGTTTACTAATATGCATTTACGTAATGTTATTAATTTAATACAGCTTGAACATAAATAACTCAAAATAATCTTTAATTAAAATAATACTACGTTCCTACTTGTGTTAGATTTTTAACAGAAAAATTAAGATGATTTTAGTGTTCTCCTAATGTAAATAATATACTAATACTGCTACTACTGCTTAAGCGATCTGCCAATTTGTATTTAACGTAAATAAGTGTGTGTTCTATGAGATCGGTTTTACGGTTTTTTTCTGTAGGATGTTTTAGAAATGCCGATTTACTCGGAACTACGAATTTGAGCTTAAATATTCCGTAATTTGGAACGTGCTTCTCATTTGTCTGTTTTAAAAATAAGTATATCAAAGGCCAAATATTTTGTTATCTTACTCATAATAAGAACTAGCGCGCACTGGTAACATTTGTCACGGTGACTGTTTCGTCACTCTTGTCGAGTCCATGAATATGTATGGAGGTGCGCGCACGTTACGACGTGACAATTGTGTCTGCATCTGTACATATTCACGGACTTGCTAAGAGTGACGAAACAGTCACCGTGACAAAAGTTACCAGTGCGCGCTAGTTCTAACATTACAAGTACCATAGACAAAGATTAGAAGCGTTTTCATAAAATACCCTCAAATAATGGTCTATAATTAAGGTAATCTAGATGACTCCGTGCTACTATAGTATAAGTATGTGTTAAAAACACGCTGTAACTGTAAATGTGTGTAGGTACAAATTTAGCTAAATATATAATCGAATAAATATTATTTTGGTGTTGATTTTTTTTGTTTTATTTATCATATTTTAGTAATTGTCTTACCTATCTACCAATAGAAGTATATTAGTGCATGGGTGTGAGTTTAGGTGCTATGATAACGTACATCTTATCTTATAATTTACCTTTGTTCCGAACTAGCGACCCGCCCCGACTTCGCACGGTTGCAATGCTGATACTAAATATGTTTTTCAGTCATTCTCATCTATACTGTGCTTGTATTATACATATAAAACTTCCTCTTGAATCAATCTATCTATAAAAAAGCGATTCAAAATCCGTTGCGTAACTTTAAAGATCTAAGCATACATAGGGACAGACAGCGGTAAGCGACTTTGTTTTATACTATGAATACAGTATGTATGTAGTATACAATTATATTTTATTAAATTATATTTCTTAAATTTTTTTTTTTAATATCAAAATTATCAAATTCCAATTATATTTATTACTATACAATTGTTAGATATTTAGTCTTAATTGTTTTTATTTTTATTTTCATTATAACATATATCTACTAATAATTTTTCCATAAATATTTATTTTTTATAAAATGTTTTTAATAATCTTCCTTTTATAATTCAAAATCATTCAAGCGTTAAGTAAAATAATGAGCCATCGTCAGTTGTAATAAAAAATCTATTTTATATCGTAAATAAAATACTTTTAAAAATAAATGTAATTAGATAATAATACAGATTTTTCCACATTTTATAAAATACATCATTATCTTAAATTCGTCATATATAGTAGAGCATATTTCGAAAATGACTATGAATTCAAAGATACTCGAAACGTAGCAGTAGAACCATAGAACTCACAGTAGAGTAGATTAAATTGCACACTTGTGGTGCTGGCAAAAATAATGGGACACGGAATTGTGTATTGCACCATCTATGTATATACTCCTAAAAATCAAAGAAGTTCTCAATGTAACTCTTTTTAATATCAATGTCACGAATCAACAAACGTCAGTGACGTGATGACATTCATTTGAACAAACATGGAACGATAGGCTTAGATAATCGGGGTGAAGTAAAAGTGTTTGTTGAATAATAGTTAGGTGTGTAATGGACGGCAAGGCGTCGGAGTGCGGCGCGTGCGGTCGCGCCTCGCCCGCGCTGGGCGTACTGCGCGACGTGCAGCGCGCCTACCAGGACCGGCTCGAGCTCGTCGACCGCATCGGGGGCTCGAAGAAACTACAGGTCACTAGTCGTCACTATCATCAAAAGCAGTCGCCTGCCCTGCCCTTGTAATATTTATCATAATTGCAACTATTTACACCCAAAACGGTCCAATCGTTTTTTCTTTTCATATACATGAGATTAATTATTGAGGGTTTTATTATGGGGGGTTTTTAGAAATTGCAACCTCAAGAAAATTTATTATCTTATTTTAATACGCTAGTATAGTCTATAAATACATTTTATAAGAAATAAGCAACATCACAATAATATAAAATGCATTAAAACCGCTCTAGAAATGTTGAAAGCTAAAGAATTGAGGCCATGTTTATCCAATAAAGTACAGAAAACGGGGAACTACGTATTCCGCGAATCGTCTTAAACCCAATTTAAGCGACGGTATTTTTATCATGACCCCTAAAAGTTAGGTCTCACTCATAAAATGAAGGTATTGTGTTAGTCTGGTCGCTTCTAAATACATATGTCATTTAATATTCAGATGAAAGTTGAAGTGTTAGAGTCATGGGTGAGCGACCTGGTGGCACAAAATACGCTGCTAGCGAGCACTATTGAGGAGCTGGAGACGGAAGTGACCACACGTCTTTTGGAGAAAAGACGTCACGCTGAGGTACGTCCATGAACATTCTCTCATTTCTGATCTCTCAGTTTTGTTCTATTTACCTAATATTGTACGATAGTGTATAATTATAATATTTTATGCAAGAAATCAATCGTGTTTCCGAAACATTTGCTTTGGTTTATCGTAATAAAATAGTCTCATTAGACAAGGGCGGGATTTATTTTTAAATCAGTTTTTTGACGTAATTAATATAACATTTAATGTTTACACATTCGTATTCATTCGAAGGACCGCTTGTTTTATTACATTTATGCGAAAAGTGAATCGAAGAGTAAAATAAAACATTCGTTTAAACGTGAAGACAAATATATTATGGAAAGATCGAAAGTATAAAACACAAGGCAGACTAAACAACGATCACAATTACAATGAAGCTGATAAGTTTATCGTTTGGACAGATAGAGCTTGAGCTTCGCGCTGAAGCGGAGACATTGCGGAGGCAATTGGTACGTAAGGATTCAGACCTTCGTGGACTGCTGGAAGTGTTGCGGCGCCTGCGCGAGTTCGATTTCTACGCCATCGACGGTATACACTTCAACGAAGTCACCGAATCTGATATATTTGGATCTCTTTTGTGGTAAGCGGCTTAATTTGAATTCTTATTTTAAAATATTTTTTTATACAGTTTAAATATTGTTCCTTTTTCAGGCAACACTCAAAGCTAGACCAAGGGGATAACAAAACAGCCAACGACCGGCAAGGATCGAAGAAGCAGAGGAAATATTATAAATTATAGTATTGTTTTGATGTGTTGCTTTTTTATTATACTTTTTGAATATTATTTATTTTTTATAAATAAAATATTATGGTTTTTAAGTTTAGTATTTTATTTTTGAAGACTTAATTACACACACATTTGTTAAATTCACGGAGGACAGTCTTTATTAATTAAATTATAAATGAGAGCATATTTTTAAAAAAATATTTTAATGTCGACATGTATATTGAAAATACAATTTTTAGGAAACCTTATTTCTCTGATAGTATCCTCATTTATACCATTATATTGTGGATGACAGATTGATTTCTTGCAAAATTAATTGAAACCGAATACATAAGCTTACAATTTATTATGATTGATTAATTGATATTCTTCTTATAACACTATAATTCTCATTTAGAATGATTTAAAAATTCCCTTAACGACTCTTACGTTACGTTACGTTACTCTACTTTAAGTATGCTATTGTTTTAGAGAGATAAGAGTAAAATGATATGCGACAAAGTAAACGAGATGAAAATTAAAAATGATTCACTGAAAAAGGAGAATTTAAGTAAAGACAGGTAATTTGATTTTTATTTAATCACATTTACCTAGTATCATTAAGTCACTGTGTTAACCGAATCAAAACTTTAGTGTTCAAAATCTTGAATAATTGTGAATGTTAACAGCAAAAAACAAAAAAGGGTAAGTATCACGAGTAAAAGTTTTGTTCACGATGTAAGTATTGTTTATTTTAAATATAATATTCGCTTCAAATTATGTTTTAGAAATAAACATCGTTTTCTATCTTATATCTCGCTCGCAGTCAGATTGAACTGAGAGACTTTTTTGACACTGCTAATCTTCCTAAAATGTTGTTAGTAGAACGACATCATAGCTGTTATTGCTCCCTCCCTAGGTTTTGAATCAGAACCACGGGTTTTGCATTCGATGATAACTTATATCGGTGTATAAAATAAAATAATTTCAAATTTTTAGGGAAATACGAAGATTAAATAAGGACTTGCAACATTACGAACAAACAGTAATGTCTCTAAGAAATGAGCTTTCCGTGAATAGTTATCGTACTCCGTTAGTATCATTTTAAATTATAGTCATTTCTTTTTTGTGAATTATTGTCTAGTTTAAAATAAAAATAAAATAAAAATATTGTCAATTTGATGGAACCAACATAATTCTACGTGTTTGGTTTTTTAGCGATATTCCAAAAAAAGATGCAGAAGTAATGGTTGATATAAGCACTCAAAATAGACAGGAGGTATGTGAAATTTTATTTTGCTTATTGGTCCAAACATATACTCTGCTACAAATTAATTAAAAAAAACGTGATGTTATTTGTTGTTAAGTACTAATTAATAACGCTTTGGTACATTACCTTTAACATAAATTGTATTTCTGTAAAACACGCCACTAGTAGGTAAATAAATATAATATTATAGATATATACATGTGGAAAGTTCGTTTTCTAACAATATTTTTACATATATATACTTAATTTGTAGCTATTTTAAACTTAATATGGCTATAGTAATGTAGATAGGGTAAAAATATGTCAGCATCATTTACTTTATCCTTCAACACGTGATATTAATATGATATGCTAGGTTCTCCCATTTTTTAGTCAATTAGTAATTGATTGGTGACAGTGTGATGACGTGGAGCCGGTGAAAGAGTCTGAGGTGGGGATTGGTGAGCATCCGGTCTACCAGGAACGCATGCAGCAGCTGGAACATAGCGCAAAGGTATTGAATATAAGAAGACCTAGGTGTACAATGAATGTAACTAAAGTTAATACATAACTTGTGGGCATGAGCATATTACTCTACTAGTAAGTACATATAGACTTATATCGATACCTAAAGGGGTTTATTGGTAATGAAAACTTCGATTACTGTGACTTAACGCTATGGTGTAGTGTGACGTCACGGTCGAGTAGCATTTGATGTACTAGGAGCGCATACATCAGCAGGAGGATAGCTTGAAATATAGTCATATTCTTTCAACAAACACGCGATGACATACTGTGACGTCACGGTCGAACAACATTCGATATACTAGGGGCGCAGCGCAACACAAAATTTGATTAAAGACTGTAAGAAATACTGCACCATATCGCACCCTAACTGTAAGCCGTTTAGGAGTTCCATCACTACATAGTATAAAGCAAAGTCGCTTTCTCTGCCCCTATATCTTTAACACTACGCAACGGATTTTAATGCGGTTTTTTGTAATAGATAGTGTGATTCAAGGGGAAGGTTTGTGTATATAATACATGAACAATATAGTAAAGAAACACTGATAATTTAAGAAATTTGCAATGTAATGTCGTAAATAAACAAATTCTGTAGTATATTTAGTATCAGTATTGCACCCGTGTGAAGCCGGGGTGTGTAGCTTGTAGTTGATTATAATATTTGACTATGACAATTACATGAACAAAACCACGTTCCGGAAGGTGATTCAAATATCCAAGTAACCCATAAATAAAAGATTCGACCGAGTATTGCTAACGTGCTCCTCAGAATTGTTCCGTTCCCTCCCGTTCCCTTAATTTGTGATGGATCCTATGCACAGAACCTTATCAAACTTTCACCAAACTACCCTTAAAGTATATCCTTTATAATGAAAAAAGAAGCATCAAAATTGTGCCAACCAATTTTGAGTTATTCACCTATTTATCGCGCACATACTTAATGCAAATTTAAGACTTATGTCGTTTTCATATGGATACCATCATCGGAAAAAAAAAATGGGACCCCACGGGAAGCACTACCTTTCAAACAAAAAAAAATGATCAAAATCATATCAGCAGGAATTTTCCCTTTTAGGTTTGATATACGTCAAAATGTTAGTTGGAGAACAGCACTATAGGTATCTATCAGCGCTACTTTTGGATATTTTTTTAAATGTATGTGTTAAATAGAACATTTCATTAGGCTTTTTATAACTTTTATATTGTTGTTTGAATTGTACACAGTTGAACAGCGATTTTAGAAGTATTCGTCATGAGAATGTGGCTCTGCGCGAGAAGCTGAGCGCAATGCAACGCGTGTGTGTGGCGCTGGACGAGCAGTGCCGCGTGGCGGCGGTGCGGGCGCAGTTCAAAGACGATGTCATACACGAGATGCGACGCCAGTTGCGATACACCAAGGCAAAAGTAAGCTGTGGCACATTCGAATTAGCATTGTGGTTTTTTGGTTTGGTAGATCGCTTCCTGTATAAGATAAGATATTTGGGTAGTTGAAAAAAAATATTGAAGCGAACTTTGACAGTATATTTTTTAAGAATCATTGCTAGCTATAAAATCTCTAAAAATAATGTTTTTTTTTTATATAATTAATTAAACTTTTTATATTTTAATTAAACTTTTTATTTATCTCTCGAATATTCTGCAAACGATTGTGGGCTGGGAGGATTTTATGGGATAAATTTTTATTTTTCAGCTCAAAGAAGTATCGGAGTCCAAGAGCCTGAATGCCCAAAAAGTTTCGCAAAATCATGAAATACAACGTAGAACGTCTGCCTCGTGCGATTCGCTATCCATAGCTTGTGTTCAACAACAACCGCGCCGAAACCGAAGGGTCAGACCAGACATGGACCCAAATAATGACTGGGATCAGAGCAGCGCCGTATGTGATGGATCGGGAGACGACGGATCCTTCAAAGCTGAATGACTTATTTAGTTCTTTGTATTAATAATTAATTGGTGATATTAAATATTATTTTTCGTAAGTTGTCTGTCAATTCGGTTGTAGTTTGTCTTGAGTTTAAATTGATGTTTTTGAAAGTCGTAAGAGTAAGTTTACAAATATATATGTGTTTGGACCAATTAATTTGATGGTATTACGTGAGTAGCAAGAATACTGATTAAATTATTGGATTCAGCCAGCAATAGCAACGTCCACGCCAAATCTGAGTCGAGATGAGAAAATGGAAATGTCTGGATATACTGATGTGTCTATCATAGAGAGAGTAAGTTGAAGCCTATTATTTTGACGTAGTTCTTTTATCTAAAACTTGCAATCAATAGTAAAACCTAAAAGTATAGAAACCAAATCAAATGGATAAAATGTTAGTTACTTACGGGCAATTTTAAATCGTCGGCGTAGAAGATTTTAATTAAATTGAAAGTAAAAATTAGATATTTTTCCCTTTTTTTTAGTCTCCGTCCCCAATTCTCATATCAGACAGTTCGTTAGGAGAACTTGATGAAGCGGGGTGTGATTGTGCTCCTTGTCCCTTCGCTATAGAGGAAAAGGTGGATGAAAGTACCAGTAAGGTGGAAAGAAGATCTTTAGAAAATGCAGGACAGTCAGATTCTAGGTGAGTTTAAACTGATTAATTGGTGTCAAAAATCAACGTCAAGTCAGCAATGGCAAAAAAATTCAGATAACCTTCCCATCGATTGGCCTATCACCCATGGCTTGACGTTAATTTCTAGGGCATCATGAGTATTTGCCTCGGTCACATAGGTCTTGTATCTCAGCAGTATTCATATAGTAGGGTGTGGCTGTAATGTTGAAGGAAAATCGAGATGGCGCTGCGATCATCAAAGTAGCCTACATATTTAAAAAGTATATGTTTTTTTCATCGAAAAGACTAGGATATGGGTTAGGGATCAATTTTATTGTAAAACTCATGCGCAATCATCATCTTTGTTGGGTATATCTCAATGACAGTAATAATTTTAATATCAGTTGTAAAATTGTCTTCAGGGAAATCGAAGATACACGCGATCGGGATGTTTCGAAGCGAGAACAGGTTAGTGATATTTGATTTATATAAAAGGAAAAGAAATTGATGATTGTCACGTTAAAGGTCTTATATTAAAGCGGGTAAAACTCTAAGAGCTATACATAGCTACTTACATATGTAACGATGTATACTAAAATCTCCGAGAAGCGCTGTCTTATGGTGTATGTTTAATATATAGTTTCTTTTTTGTAAAGATTTTTAATGAAAATTTCACCCTTCTATTAATAACAGGTAATAATATTATAATCATACATTTCGGTCCATTGATTAGAATGCGTGCATCTTAACCGACGATTACGGGTTCAAACCCAAGCAAGCACCACTGAATATTCATGTACTTAATTTGTGTTTATAATTAATCTCGTGCTCGGCGGCGAAGGAAAATTCAAAAAGTCAAATCAAATTTCTTAAACATTCTGCCACATGTATATTAAACCAACCTGCATTGGAACAGCATGGTTGAATATGTTCCGAACCTTCGTCTCAAAGGAGAGGAGGCCTTATCCCAGCCGTGGGAAATTTACAGGCTGTTGTTGTTATATGTTGTAAGCTTATATCTCTAAATGCCGTTAGTAATTCGAAACACTTTATTCTGACGTCTCATAATTACAGGTCTAGAGATACGCAAAATTATTACAAGTAATTATTTTTCGAACTAAGTATAATATGAGAGCAAAGTATTGTTATTTCTGTAGAGGAAAGATCGTGATTAAAGATACTTGTGACTTCTCGGAGGACAGTTGTTTTTATAGTAAAGCGTATCGGTTTGCTGGTGGCCGACACTAATCCCAGATGGGGCACCGTTTCTTTGAAATTTGATCTATTTTTTAAAAGATTGTAACGAAATTTCCAGTCCATATATTTGTATAACACTAAAAGTATCTAGTGGCTTTGCTTTGTTACATTAACAGTTCTCGACAGAATTATGAATTTTTTAGAACAATTATTAATTACTTGCTTAGGACATTTATTTTTTATTATTTAGTTAAGCTGACGGGCGAATGGGCCTTGTGATAATAAGTGATCACCCCTGCTTATAGACATTGACGCAGCAAGAAATATTAATCAGCCCATATATTACCAATATAACAACAACCTTGGGAATTATATATACTGTAGATGTTATGACTCTTGTGCTTGCAGTTACATTGGTGCCAATTGGTTTATGATTCGGATTAATTAATAAATGAAAAAAATATGTTTGTTTTACACAATTCTAGTCATAAAAATGAAAAGATCTACGAAAACCAGGAATGTTTAAAAATATGAGGTCGTAAATAATCTTTAACGCGTCCGAATTCAGATGCTAATGGTCTCGTGTGACGAAACGGCGGCGTCGCGCGGAAGCGCTTTGTAGCTGACGAAGTAGATACCGTGGCGCGGTATCCGCTTGTTTCGAAATTACATTTCTCATCAAGATACGAAGATTATAATTCTTGATAATACCATCTGTTTTATACACGTGGAACGTATGACAGCATAAAATAATATTATCTGAAACTTATTACTTATTTTAAATATACTATTAGATTGAGGTGCTAGATACTATTAAAGATAAATTGTTAATCTCGTCCATCCACTAGATAACTATGAGATCAAAGACATCCCTTCTGCCTACCGGGGCTTATGCTAGTTATTTATTCTAAAAATACAGATTTTTAGTAAAAAGCATTGCAAGACGTGCTCGATGGATGGGTCTATTTAATTTTGTCCCATGATATTTACTGGTTATAAAAAATAAATATCAACAGTGCTACGAGCGTTTTGACAACACACTGTATAAAACCCTCGTCCTAGGCTCCTCGAGCAACTGGGACAGAGGCGCTTCCGCCACCAACGCTTCCAAAATTACAATTTACGCTGCGCTAAATATACATACTGGCGGCGCTCCATCGCACCCCCAGTGCGGAGTTGCATCTCGTGCGCTGCGTTGCACCGCGTCCTCGTATTGAAGCGAGGCTTATTTATCACCTGCGGTGTTATTATTGTTTTCTGAAGTTATATAGATTGTTTGGTCTCAGTTATTATTAGTTCTTCCTAATGAGAGACGTGAAGTTGTCCAGAATCGGAATATTAATCTTATTTTACTCTGTACTCAAACAATATTTTGGCTTTGTGATATTTATCTTATAAATTGTCATAGTCGTCTGGAACTCTATAAATTATAAAACAATTCAATTATATTTGTATGACTTTTTTTGATAATTCAATTTTTAGTAATAAAAGTGTTTTTTTTTTTAATAAATTTGGATTCAGTGTTTGTGTTATTGTTTGTTCTGCTTGACTGTTGTGTCACTGAATGTGATTGAATATTGTTTCACGATGATGTTCAACGGACTCATGATGTACGGGGATTCAGATACGAGTGATTTTACAAAAGTGAGTCCTCGTGATATATTTACATTATTTTAGTTTGAAAATGTATAAGTTATGATGATAATTTTTAAGTTAGATTAGTAAATTTTACAGGACAGGTTCGCTATCTTTTCTTTACTTTCACAGTCCGGAAAGCATTTTGCTATTCCTATCCTAACGATGGATTTGTTTGTCACTAATATGACAGGCTGTTAAATAACAGAAATTGAGAGGACATCAGTATTATGAAGTGGTCACCACCGCCCACAGATAATGGCGCTATCGCGTAAGAAATATTGCCCATGCCTTACATCGTCAATGTGCCGCCAATTTTGGGAATCAAAGTGTTATTTATGTCCCTTGTGGCTGTAGTTACCTGGCTAACTCAACCATCAAACAGAAACACAAAAGTACTGGATACTGCTGTTTGGTGGTAAAATATCTGATGAGTGGGTGGTATCAACCCAGACGGACTTTACTTACGCCACTTCATTGACGGATGGATAGACACAAGGGCTTTGTGCTAGACAATGTAATAAAATATGGTTTTTCCAAGATAACGGATGTAAAATCAATCGACTCAGCCTTTGTCATAATTATTCATTAATTATGCTCCAATTTATAAAATCTAACTTAATATATATAATTCATATTAAACGAATAATCTATTGATTAACAAAAGGAAAGATTTTTTGGTTTGTCCCAAAGCTCTAAGAATCTATGTTTAGGCCAGTAACATTTTTTACTTAGTTTGGAGTTAAATGAAGATGCGTGTAGCCCAAGAATTATCATAGTAGCGTGCAAATGGAGTCGCCTATGTCCAGCAGTGGACAAACATGGGCTGTTGATTGATTGATTGATTAGAGTGAAATGGCCATACTTCATTAACTTGACATTGGAATTGGGTATTGGACTTAGTCGGTTTTAATTCATAAATTTTGAATCAAATCTCACATTTTTTGAACTTTGAAGTTAAGGATATAAAAATATATACGTTTAAAGGAAACCATGTCACTTTTGAGATTTATTTTCAGGAGAGTATAGCCAGCAGCGTCGAGTCCGCTGCGAGCGATGCGGCGCGCACGCGTTCCCTCGAAAACAAGTTGATGGCGACCATGCTAATAGTAGGTGGATTATTTATAAACTACTGTGTATCGCGAGGGTCGTTATCTACCCTTCCATACGATGCTTCTGATCGTTTCATTAATGAAGCGTTTGTTAGTATATGCGGACTTATAAATAGTTTTAGTTAGTAAATCTATATTGGGGAGGGATAAAGATAGATCAAAAGGGAGAAAGTGTATTGGCGATATAGTTTTAACAGGTAGGCGATACGTGTACAATGGTATGTTCATATGGCATATACCAATTAAAGGAGAAAATAAAAACTATAGTTTGTTTTACACATTCCAAGCAATTTAATAATAACACAAATTAACTAATACTTATAAGTACTTTTAACATCATCAACATTACATCCAAGTAAGATTTTGCAAGTAATTATTACTTTGCATAATTATTTTAAGCATAAAGCTACCACTGGTTCGTAGACTACAAGACTGTTCCACTTCACTACTTATATCACCCTTAACTTTACTTCTAGAGTTTAGATAACAAACTCAGCTCAAACTTAAATTTCTTTATTCAGTATGGAAGGATTATATTTACTTATTGGTTGTCAAATTAAACACTAACCTGAAAACACCCTGACCTGATAAGAACCGACGAAAGAAACTCAGCGGGTCAACAATTTAGACATTCAACTCAAAATCTAAATCAAAATAAACTTTATTAAAGTGGGCTTTTACAAGCACTTTTGAATCGTCATTTAACAATTAAGTGAAGCTGACGATGTTTTCCAAGATCGACCAATGGTATCGCTTTAATTGTCAAACTTAATTGTTGTTGTTTATTTTTAAACCTACATGGATTGACTCGCGGCTACCCGCTTTGTTGACAGTTCAGAACATCCGTCAGTTGTAGCTATATCTGGATAGAGTGGATGTGCTTTGTCATTTTAACTGTCCCTCTGTATTTAGTATAGATTTTTTTTAATTTTTATTCGAAGCTTCATTAACATACTAGTTGTCTGTTTCTACTTCGTCCGGTAGAGAAAGAACTGTGTTTATTTTCCGATCACCCATTCAAATATAAACAAAACGTTGTCGTTGAGTGTAGAATGCCTACTTTTTATTCTTGAGTTTGATAGCTTATATTAGCTTAAGTTTGTGACATAGAGCTTGATATGTTAAATGTATGAAATAAGTATATTCTATTAAACAGCTCAAGAACAAGGAAGAGACGATACGTGTGCAGGCTGAGAGCCTGTCGCTGGCGGAAGCTCGCATAGCTGACCTGAACTCCAAGCGTCACCAGTCCGCCAGCAAACTGCATCAAGCTCAACAAACGAATCCTGTACGTAAGCAATAATCATAAAAGTGAAAAAAAAACTTTATCAAGTGTAGGTAACCTTTCCTCGTAGTAAATTATTTTGGACTAGTATATACAACAACAAAATAACGGCCTGTAAATTTCCCACTGCTGGGCTAAGGCCTACACGCCTAGGAGAAGGTTCGGAGCATATTCCACAACGCTGCTCCATCGCGATTTGGTGGATTTACATGTGGTAGAATATCGTGGAAATAAGACACATGCAGGTTTTCTCGCGATGTTTTCCTTCACCGCCGAGCACGAGATGAATTATAAGCATTTGAAAATTCAGTGGTACTTGCCTGGGTTTGAACCCGCATTCATCGGTTAAGATGTACGCGGTCTAACCTCTGGGCCATCTCGGCTCACCAGTATATATTGTCCCACTAATGAATATAACAATATTTTTAGTATATCATACGTGTAGAAAGGTTTTTATATATTTTTCTATTATCACTGTAATACCTATTTTAACACTTAAGCCGATAAATTGTGAGCTTAAAAATACTACTCGTAGATATCACAGCAACTCTTTTTATACAAAAAAAAAATATTAATAATAATAAAAGCAAATATAAGTGTAGACACAAGTATTTGGAGTGAACATAAATTTACAAAAAATACATTTTATATATTAAATATCATACTTGTTGTAAGCCGTTAAGTTTCAAGTCTATTTGCAGAAAATATGCGTCTTCATCCCGTCCTAAAAATATAAACCTTTTAACGCCGCCGTGTAAAAAAGAAATAAAAGTTGATTTGTGTGTCTGTGTATCTGTTACAGATAAAACAAAACTTTTGGCGTTTATTGTGTTTGTAGGTAATTATGCTACCGTCTAAATCTATATTGTCTCTCAAGTACCATAGACGTTATAATATTGTTAGAACTGCCAAGTATAAAAATAATCTGTTTCAGCTCAGTATTGCACATGTACATGTAGTATGAGCACTGAAATTTAATCATTATTATTTTTATATTAGCGTAAAATACCCTAATATAAAAATTTTATATTTATAGCGTAAAATCCAACCGAAATATATCGAAGCTATCCAGTAGTTAAATTCACCAATCAATAAGTTTAAATCACTTTTGAAACTTCATGTGCTTAATTTTTGTGTATAGTTCGTCTCGGAGTTTTATGTAAAGTAGGTAGGCGACCTGGAAAACGGGGCACCAAAACGTAACTGATCACTTTTCACATTGGCACTGATACATTATTTATTATCTTACATCACCATTGGGAACCAACTTTGGGAACTAAGATATTCTTTCCCTTTTACTTTAAATTACACTGAATTGCTTACAGTTGCCACTGAAAAATAACAATATAAAGTATTGTTGTTTGACGGTTATATGACTCAAGATTGGGTGAAACCTACTTAAACAGACTTAATCAAGGCCGTTCCACCGTGCAGATTCACTATTCGGTGAAGATAAATATCACGAACTGCGTGTCAAATGAAAATCAATCCATTTTTGTATAATGAAGGACATTCTCTTGAACTAGAGATATACTACTAAGTAGAATATACAGAACTTTACGCCTAAAGAAATATTACTTCTTTTTCATAATTAATAATGATATAGTTATTTATAACAGTTGAATATGATGCGGACTTCAGCTGATGGTACCCATGTGGAGATGGCTGACGTATCAATAATGGCAGCGGTGAGTTATCTTTACTAGTTTTTTTTACAATTAAGACAAATTTTGAGGGTATAGACTAGGTCCAAAAATTGTATTTGTAAATGCCAAATATTTATTTTGATTTTGAAGGGTTATGAGTCCGTTTCTTTTTTTAATGTAATTGTTAATATCATTCCATTGTAATGGAAAAAATTATGTAGAAAACTAGAAAAGGGGAAACCTTTGCAGATATTAATTGGTCTTAGACATATACTAATGGAGAGATCTTCGATCGATTCGATCTTCGATCTTCAATCTACGTCCCAATAACGAAACTGAACTGTTACACTATTTATAAACACCGTACGGGTCATTCTTTGTTGCTCGAGCGTTTCTTTGATATCCTGTGATATTATGTTATCCTAGTACCAAGTAGAACATTGTCTTAACTTTTTTTTTACAAAGGTACAATTTTTTTTGCGATTAATAATATTTTATGATATATGAAATACTACCTTCAAATAGCGTTTTAGGGGTTTGGTCATGTGTTAGGCAAAAAAAGTAGCCTATGTCTTTTCTTTGAGTTCAAATTTGCTTCGTTTGCACATATTTCATCAAATTTGGTCAGCTATTATGCAGTGTAAGAGCGACAGGCTGACAGATTTACTTTGACTATTAGGATATTAGTTTAGATATATTTATTTATAAGCATTATTGAACCTTTTCATAATGTAAAACCACAATCGTTTTACAACGATTTTACCAATAAGAACTAAAAAGAAATAAAATACACAGTTCACTTCATGGAATTAAATTTATTTATATTTATATCCTGCAATATTAATCAACAAATACTTATATTGTGTAATGGAATAAATATTTGCTAAACTTTGTATTATAATAAATATGATTTTGCAAATTCAGCAAGTTTTCGACTATTATATAATATTCTTAAATAATTATAAAATATACATTTAATAAGTCTATTATTTACTTTTTTGTTTCTATATTTATTGCCTATTCTATCAAATTGACCTATGTTATTATGAATAACATAAAATTGTTGTAAACGTGTTGTGACGCAACTGTAACCTACTTCTTTAAAAACATCCCGATGGAAGTTTCGGGTTCAAGATTATTAATAGATCGAGCTGTTCTTTTAGCAGAGTGGAAACAATATCAATATCTATAGCGTAAATTAATTATGCCTTAAATTATGAAAATAACAAAAATGTATTAATTGAGCTGTAACAACATCAGTAGGTATTCTACATACCTATCTGCTCAGACCACAATATAAATAGGTATTAGGTACTATTCCAATGGTATAAGAAAAAAATACATAAACCTTCGATTTACATATTTCATGCCATTTGTATGTGCACTATTAAGAGTTTATGATTTATATATCTTTATTCATAACACTATTGCACTAAGTATAGTAGGACACAAATTAGATGTAGCATCGGAAAATGCAATGGAATGAAAATAAAACCGATTACTGCCGATTTACACAGCCAATAGAAATAGCTCCCTATCGCGCCATTCGACGCTATTCGTCGCTATAGATTCACGCGTCAGAGAAAGCAAATGTATGTAAATCCACGCGTCAAATTGACGAATATATTAGGTCATATGATATTACAAGTTATTACGTTTGTGCAAAGATCATATTCGGATGAGAATTAAATATTGATAATTTGGGATAGCGTACTCAATTCGGATGCGATCAGTTTTACGAATTTTGCCGATGCGACATCTAAGTTGTGTTGTAGGTACTATACTTATCTCCACTTTAATCTTAATTTGAAAATTCCGATCACAGTTTTGTCGACTTCAAAAATGCCATTTAATCACAAATCCATGGTGAATCATAGATTAATTTGCGTTCATTTTCTTTTAAATGTTGTTTATTTGACATTTCTCCTATTATGGTTGGAATAGAGTACTTCAGAATTAGCTTTATTATTTAATTTTTCTTTCATACAGGTAAAGCAAGCACATTTAATTTATTTCGCATTTGTTGTAAATAAAATGTACCTATAACAATGCAATATTATAAATACCTATGACATATAAGAGAAGATCTTTAAATATTCTTATTGTTTCCGATAAAATATAAAATTATTTCTATGTTCAAGAAACACTATCAGATATGTAGTGAAAGATTAATTTCGGCTTTAATAGATCGATAGTAAAGAATTAAAAGAATGTTTCGTTTATTTTTTTCGCGTGTGTTTTGTACTTATAAAGTTGTTTAATGGGCGTTATAGGATTCGAATATCGTGAACACGCTCAGAGACAATTTGTCCGTGATCGAGGAGTTCTACAGGGAATGCTTTTATGAAGTGAGTATGAGTTTAATATTGCTTTTTATCATGAACTAGGACATGACATGCTGCGCCGACCCCAAATAATATCGAGATAACGGCAGGAGGATGATGATGATCATGAACTAGGATAGTATTATTTTGAAAGTGATAATTCAAAACAAAACTGGTACTATCAGTATTTTTTTCGGAGAAAATAACATAAAAATTGGGTCAGCCTGCTTGTTACTTTAATGATAGTTTGAAGGTAACAAAGAAAACATATAGTTCTCCTAAACAATAAATAACAATGTTGATATATTATATTTGTTTTTTATGTTGTTCTCAACTTTAGACCTTACTCCTCTGATTTTAAGTTGATCAAATTCACAAGCGAACTAAAATGAAATAATTTCGCGGTAATAAAACCTTTTTAAGTAAGTGTACGTAACGTGCCTGAGCAAGGGCATACTATTTGTGTAAGGTCTAAAGTTAACATTTAAAATTTTCACGATATTTAATTTTAACTTACTAAATGTAATAAAGCTAATTTGTATTTAAATCAGACAGCAAAACAGGAAGAGCTGATAACAATGCTGCGGAGGTCTTACTTGGATATGAAGCTGGTGGAGCGTCAAAAATCTGACCAGATAGATTTCCTGCAGAACACGTTGAAGTCACAAAAGAGTTCGATTGAGCGTTACGAGGTAATTGACTGCTTTATTTTATGAACGTCACGTGCTTATCACGATATATGGAACTGATAATGTTAGCAACACTAGGTTATAATACGCGCGAATAGTATGGAACCATATCTAAGTAATTAAAAATGAAGGTTCTCGAGCGATAGAGCGTTAGCAAAGAAGTTAAAAACAACAAAATTCAGACATTGACAAATTTAATTTTGTTAAAAAAAATGCAATAAAATTAAGAGTTTAAAGTTTAAGAGACAAAACATAATTCGTCCCTTCATCTCACGATTTTCAATCGGAGTTTGCTGACGTTATCACTGCCGGAGAACCGCGAGTGTTTCAATTCTAAAAGGTTGCATCTTATTCTGATCGCGCGCTTTAGTAGATTTTTCTTGTAACTACGTCTGAATTGAGCTGGCTCTGATTTGATATCAAGAATATTTGAAGGTTTTGCGGAAGAAAGCAAAAGTTCCACCAAGTTTATGAAAACAATTTACACGATTAAAAATTTTTGGTTTCAGGACATTGCAATGGAAGTGGAAAATTTGAAAACGGAAATATCGAATTTTCTAAACAACTCGACGAACAATGACTCGGTAAAAGTAGCACGACTAATGCTTTGTGTGATCTACTAACAACAGAAAAAATAGAATATAGAATAAACAGAAAAAAATAAGGCTTAGTTTTTCCGTCAATTTAGATGATTTTAAGGTTGTGTAATAAATGATGGATCACTTTTAACTACAGATCCCCTTTCTATCCTTTTAGAATCTTTCAAGTCAAAATTAAAGATTAACTAGTCTTGATCCTTGGTTTGATCTTCAAGACACTTTATTAAGTTACTCTCAATGTCTGATGCCAACCAAACAAACACGAAGGAAAAGAGTTCAAGTAGACTGATTACGAAAGAATTAGATATTAACAATGTTCTGTTTCCCTTAGTTCTATATCAGCTACTGATAAATCGTGTAAAGTCATACTGACCCGAACTCGATATACGAATTGCAGCTCTATAAGTTAGCAATTAAAAGGTCTAAGTAATAGAAAGGTTTCTTGCATGATATGAATTGTTATCGGATAGTGACATGAATTTGTAAAACATAATTGAAAATTTGGAGACCGCTACCATTATACTTTAAGAAGAAAATAAAATCCATCACAGACTAGATACTATAACTGCTATTGAAGTGATCCAATAAATATGATTTAAAATAGTTATACAAATTTATATATAATGCAATGGTTTTTATTGTTACTATAATAAGTGTGATAATACGAAACCGACCCGAATGAAGATTCTCAAATGTTTTTAACAAAATAGAAGAAAAATCAATTACACATATAAGTAACCAAGAATTTTCAATATTGTAGTTTCGAGTTGATATCAAGTATATAGTAATAAATGTTTCTACTATCAAAATGAGACGTAGTTTGATTCCGGGCAGGGCGTGTGGGGCTGCGAGCCGGTGGCCGAGCTGCGCGACATCGCGCGCCAGCTGCGTCGCCTGCGGGACCTGCTGCGGGTAGCGCCTTGCGTATATCCCTAACATTAGCTTAATGGCATGCTGTGTCTGATATAATTACTGATGTTTTATGATACTTAACTTAAACAGACTTATAACAGTCGAGGAGGTACAATGAGTGTTTTGCAAGTACGTATGAAATAAACCCAACGCTTTTATAAGAATTAAATTAAATGTCAAGTTATTTGGTCGGTTTGTTCTGCATGAAAGTATATCGTTACTTTTTTCACCAATTAAATCGTACTTAATTTTTAATCGTTATAAGTAAATAAAAAGAACAAAACCCTATAGTGAGCGTAAGGTGTCTCAAAAGAAATTTTATATTTATTTAGCTTACTGCGTGAGCGCAACGTATCCGAGGGGCGCGGGGTTTATGTCAATCGGTAGCCTGGCTCTTGGGAATTCAATCGCTATGGAGCGTTTCTCGGGAGCAGACCGCGCGTTGTGCGTGCGAGAGTTTTACAAAAACGGTGATTCGGCGATTGTAGCGCGTAGAAAATTCTGCAGTATTCGAGGTTTTCGCCACTTAAATGATGCGCCAAGCATTCCTCTCATTCGACATTGGGTTAAAAAGTTTGAAGAGACCGGTAAAACGCTAGATAAATCAAAATCCGGGCGACCTAGGTCATCAAGAACGGTAGAAAACGTGGAGAATGTTAATCAGTCTGTTAGTGACGACCCGAACCTTTCAATTCGGAATCGCGCATGTGCTTTAAATGTGCATAGATCATCATTACATCGCATCATGCACAAAGACCTAAAGCTGCACCCCTACAAAATTCAATTGGTGCAAGAATTAAATCCCGAAGATGCCAGTCAGAGGCTTCATTTCGTAAATCAGATGATTGAGCGATTTTCAACGTTTACCAACATTTTGTTTTCGGATGAAGCTCATTTTCATCTTAATGGCCACGTAAATAAGCAGAACTGCCGCTACTGGAGTGCAACGAATCCAAAACGCAAACATCAGAAACCCCTACATTCGCCTAAAGTGACCGTATGGGCTGCGATGTCGGCGCGAGGAATTATCGGCCCTTAATTTTTTGAAGACGAAAGGGGGCGTGCAGTTACAGTGAATTCAGAGCGTTATGTGGAGATGTTAGACAACTTCGTGGTACTGAACTGCAAAACTTTCCTGGCTATAACCAAAGAACATGGTTCCAACAGGATGGAGCAACTTCACACACGTCCAATATGTCTCTGCATCGTGTTCGTGAAATTTTCTCAGGCAAATTGATCTCCCGGAGAGGTGACATAAATTGGCCTCCACGCAGTCCAGATTTAACCCCTATGGACTTTTTCTTATGGGGTTATCTTAAATCTAAAGTTTACGCCAATAAACCGACTTCACTGGCCCATTTGAAAGAAAATATCCGTCACGAAATGGCAGCCATCCCTAAATCCACCTGCCGAGCCGTCATAAGTAATTTTACTGTTCGATTAAATGAGTGCCGAGAACGCGAGGATCTACATTTAGACGATATCATTTTTAAGAAATAAATCCCCAAAAAGTGTATTTCAATAATTAATAAACACTTTTTCTATATACGGCTTACTTTTTTTTTTAATCGATCCACTAAATATAAAATTTCTTTTGAGGCATCTTGTACATACTCTTCTCAGATGGACTCACTTATTCATAGCATTGTATAATTTAGAAAATCACCAAAAACTTAAAACTATCGAAATTAACGATTAATATCAAATTAAGAATTTAAAAAAAAGACATGTGCTGCATGAACAGCAACTAATGTTAACTCGCTAATTTTTTCATCTATGGAAATTTTAATTAGAGATTATTTTTTTTAATAAATATACTATATAAGTAAGCTTTATTTTTGCTAATAATAAATGTAACATATGTTTGGGTTTCAATGTAGAGCAGACTTCATTATGACATTATTAAGACTATATTTGTAAATTATATTGATTTGACGTTTTGTTATAAATTAGATCTTATATTAAAATAACAATGACCAGGCATGTGTGTACCTTAACTCCTTTTTAAGCGATGTAATAAATGGATGGCAAAGCTTATTAACATATTATTTTTACTTTTCTTATATCATACATATACGAATGAAATGCAGTCTGGAAAATGGTAGACTTGAAGAAGTGCTTACAACTGGCCGTGCACATTGATGCTGTTAGAATCCTCATCTGGGAACTGAGATGTCTAATTCCTATTGCATGTAGTTACATTCATTCGTCCTTCAAATCGAAACATAACAATACATACTAATTAATAATTATTGCCGTTTGGCTTTAAAATGTATGATGAATGGGACCTATACCCAGACTTGGTTAGTGATGGGGCTTGCACAAAGCCCTACCACTGATCTAATCAAGTATTTCCTTTGAATAATATTCATAATATTGTATTTCAGACCGATTGCATTTGTGGATTGGGCGAGGAAAATGACGAATTGAAACGAAGAAACGAATCAATGGAGGTAACTTGTTACCAAATTATATTATTCAAACGTATTGTTTTTTTTTATGGTATAGGTTGGCGGACGAGCAGATGGGCCACCTGATGGTAAGTGGTCACTATCGCCCATAGACAATGACGCTGTAATAAATATTAACTATTCCTTATAACGTCAATGTGCCACGAACCTCGGGAACTAAGATGTTATGTCCCTTGTGCCTGTAGTTACACTGGCTCACTCACCCTTAAAACCGGAACACAACAATACTGGGTACTGTTATTTGGCGGTAGAATAATTGATGAGTGGGTAGTACCTACCCAGACGGGCTTGCACAAAGCCACCAAGTAAAGTGGTTAAGGTTGTCCTGATTTTAATGTGTGAGTTTCACAAACACACTTGTATTATCTTTGTCTGTCTTCATTATATTAATTGTTTTCTATTTCTCTCTTCATAAAAATTATGTAAATGCTCAATGCCTTTAGCTATTCGATACTGGAAGGTTATTTATGTAGTGACGTCACATCTCAAATAATGATCTTTGATCATACGAATTGTGAAAGTACGTTATAGATACAGATAGGAGAGTTGCGGCAACGAGTGCGCGATTTGGAAGCCGCGCTGGAAGATAAGACGAGCATGGACCAGCAGTACTCAAAGCAGATTGAAGAAAAAGAGAACGAGGTATTGACTTTAAATTCATTACATTTATATTTTTTACTTTTTAAAGGTTGTCAAAATGGCAAATTGCAAAAAATGTTAGGTGGTCACCACCATCCATGTAATGTAAGAAATATTTTATATTGTCAATGACTCAAAAAACTTAGGAATTAAGATATGGAACTAACCATACTAAATATTTCTGCGTGGTGTTGAAACAAGAGAATAGTGTTTGGTAAAAGCTTTTACTGTACGTAACATATTTATTGATATGAATACAGGAAAATTAACGTGAAGTATGATTTGTATAGTATATGTTTGTTTATCTGAAGCTTCACCGCATCAGGCGGCAACTGGCTGCGCTGGAGCAAGGGTCGCAGGATCAGGGCTCCGCCTGCGACACGCTTACATTTCAACTGAAACGTCTCGAAGGTAAGATATTATCGGTATTAAATATTTGTGTACGTTCGGTAAGTTTACTAGATATATAAGACTTATTTTACTTTACTTGGAATCTTGTATAAGGCCTATTTCAAAAGTACCTATTACTATTTTTTTATTAATGATATCATTTTAATGCCATATCAAAGAGTAAAACGAATCGTTTAACGTTTTAAAATAAAGAATCGAACTTTAATTAATTAAAAATATCGGTGCTGACTAGGAAGGTTAAATCTGACTTTAATTGTGAAGCTTTACTTTTAAGCATGTTTGAGGAAAATCTATATTAATATTGTAAATGTGAAAATAGTTTTGTTGGCTGTCTGTCTGTTTGTCTTGTTATGAGAGAATCTTGAACTCCAAGAACGGATATAGGTTATTTATTTTGGCTGACACATGGAAACTACCCTAAAATGAGATTGAAGCAACTGGCGCTAACTATAATAGATAAATTCTTGATGGAATTTACAAATGTTTAGATAAGCGTTTCAATCGGAGCTTTAATCTATTGCAGCGATGTTAAACGATAAATCAGCTGAATTGCTGAACGCCCAGAAGCTGTGTGAGTCGCATGAGATCACGATAAGAGATCTTCGAGAAGAGCTACGTAAAGCCGATGTTATTGTTACGGAGGTGAGATAATAGTTTCTACTTGTTTTTAGTAATTTGTTGTTAGGAATGTAGCACATTAGTAAATTGTTTCAATTACATTGTTTTTGATTATAATATATACAGGACGCCAGATGGCTATGTAGTAGGAGTAGGGTCAATACTGGTGGACTAAATACTAAACAGAACTCGGAACTCAATAGTCATAACTACATACTAATATATTTACTTATAGTTAGTAAATATTGGGTAGTGTAAGAAACTCGTTCTATAAGCACTTTGAATTGACCAGTATTTTTCTCAATTTAATCTGTTACTGTGAAAATCCTGTAAACTCTTTTGTTTAGGCGTATAATATATTGAGTATATGCATTAAATCTTGGATCTTAAAGAATCAGCAGGTGCGGGCAGAGGTGTCGTCGCTGTCCGCACAGGTGACGCAGTGGCGCGACCAGCTCGCCGAGAGCCGCCGCCGGCTGCGCGCGCTCGAGGACGAACTGCGCCGCGCCACCGACCACTGCCGACATCTAGCCACGCACTACAGGTACTAGCCACCCACTACAGGTTCTTGCCAGGGATTACAGGTAATCGCCTCGCACTACAGGTGCTTGTCGCGCACTACAGGTCCCTACTCGGTACTGCACGTGACATTAAATTAGAATGTATTTTAATTTGGAGTTGGTTCAACCTTGTTAATTAAGTAGCTTAATTATTTTTGTGTTCGAATTTACAGATACCTTATTAATTCGAAATAATTAAAAAACTGGCATAATTAATAGAAAAAAGAAGACAAAATAAAAAAAGGTGTAGCGAAGAACACGTGATTTACGTGAAATTACAAAAAATATATAAATTGTGTGAACGTCTATTTCGGTGGCTCCACTTCCATATATTTCTTATTTTATTTTTTTCTCGTGTAACGAAACGTTCCCAAACTGGACGTGTCCCTAAAATTTTATTTTCAATTTCGACCACTTTTCGATATTTGTAACGATGCAGCTTATCTTCAGAGAGAAGGCGGAGACGGCGAGCACGCTGCAGGCGCAGTTGGCGGAGGCCCAGCAGCGCGGCGCCGAGCTGTGCGCGGAGGTGCAGCGCGCTGTACGCGGCGTGCGGCGCAGCCTCGCTGAGCAACGCGCCCGCCGCCGGTGAGCTCCCCCGCCCACACTCGCGCCCCACACCCACACCCACACGCCGACACTCACGGACGCGTTTCCACAGGGCACAGGACGACAAGATTAAAGAACAGGAGACGACGATACGAATGCTGCGATCGACGGCGGAGCGCCCCAGCGCGACTGACAACCAACCTTGCTGTTCTAAATATTTGACGCGAGTGGAAATGATACGAAGCGATCGCACTAGTGTCGGTGCGAGCGAGACGATCGGATGCTCCAAGTGTGCGTCGTCGAGGGGATTGACGCGGCCGAGCAGCGAGTCGGGCGCGAGCCCGCTGCCTCCCACTCCACCGAGGAGACTGTTACGAAAGAAGCCCCTGTGTTTGGAGAGAGTGAGTTAATAATTGCAAAGAAACCTCATAGCTGTGATTAATCTTATGTAGTTTTTTTTTAGATATTATAGATATAAGACCAAGTATGTAAATTTTGCCAGGTGTGCCAGTTCCCGGTGACCCGCGAGGTCGGCGTGCAGCGACTGCCGCGACACGACTTGCAACTTGACGCACGACTGTCTTACGAGCACTCGAGTCGCTCACTACGCTCCTGTGACGATACGCCCTCAGTAAGTGGACAAAACGAAATCAATCTTAATAATTTACAAAATACTAATTGCTGCCCAAGGCTCTGCTCGTGTTTTGGGGGTCGGTTATCATGTGTAATTTAAAAAAGTAGCTTGGAGTTTAACTTTGCTTCACACCAAATTTCATCAAATTCGGTTCATTTGCTTGGTCGTGAAAGAGCGACAGACGAATTACTTTCACATTTATAATATTGGTATAGTCTTTTTGGATTAGTAATCTCTGGCCAGTGTCGGTGGTGCGATGTAGTGTCGTGTGTGTGGGCAGAGGGAGTCGTCCCCGGAGGCGCTGCTGTCGCGCGTGGAGCGCGCGCACGACGCGCTGTGCGCGGCGCGCCGCCGCTGGACGCGCACGCACACTCTCGCGCCGTGACGCCGCCTGAGTGTCGATAGCCAGCTATAGTAGGACACAACTTAGATGTCGCATCGGCAAAATTCGTAAAACCGATCACATCCGAATTGAGTACGCTACACCAAATTATCAATATTTATTTCTCATGCGAATATGATCTTTGCACAAACGTAATAACTTGTAATATCATATAACCCAATATATTCATCAATTTGATGGGTGGATTTACATGCACTTGCTTTCTCTGACGCGTGAATCTATAGCGACGAATAGCGTCGAATGGCGCGATAGGGAGGTATTTCTATTGGTTGTGTAAATCGGCAGTAATCGGTTTTAATTTCATTCCATTGCATTTTCCGATGCTACATCTCATTTGTGTCCTACTATACTTGGACTTTATAATTGTATTATAGACTCATACAGGGAAATGGGCTCCTTATAAAACGACGAACGACCCTAAATGACCAGACCGGTGAGGTGTTTACAGAGTGGATTCGTATATTTTATTAACATTATAGAGATGATTATGATAATATTGTACAGAGTCTGATATGCATTTATTTTTTATCTGTATAGTGTTGCTAGTCTTATTTATGTTTGTCACGTGGATGTAAGTTTAATAATAAAAACGACGCTTTAAAAAAGAAAACCTTTATTACTAGCTAAATATTTACAATATTTAAATTCAATAAAAAAATAATCAAAAACAAACACTTTTAATTTATTATAATTGTTACTGGGAATGATTTTGTGTTAGGAAGCGTTCATATGTTCGATTCAAATTATATAAACAAAAAAGAAACAACAGTTAAATATTAATGTACTTTGGAATTAGTAAAGAATATATGTATGTATATTGGAATCACATGGACCAAGAAGACTCCTTTATTTAAACATAATAAAATGTATTATTTGTTTTTAAATTCAAAAATTTCCATTATACTAATAATGAAAATTGATGAAGTTCTATCGAGGCAATTTCTAATGTCATAACAGACTACGTCAGAATGTAAAATACTTTTCTATTTTTAATCTATGGTTATTTTAATTGATGATTTACTGAACACACAAATTCAAACAATGTTTCTACAATAATCTATACGTGTTGTACTTTCTATTTTCCGGTGAATATGTATTTTTAAATACAATTTTATTTGGCAAAGATGCATTTTATTAGGGCGGCACTTCACTTGGCTTGTTATCGTATTTTAAATTACATTATATTCGACTGCGGTTCATTGTTTTAAGGAAATTTGATAGCAATATTGAAGATATTTGCGGATTTTGATTGTGCAATCCATGATTCGATCAAAAAAACTCAGAACTTATGTTCAATGACAAGTAAAGTGTCGCTTTAACTATTAACAGTTTTTTTTCTAAGTCAACGATTTTCTTTACTGGCAAGTAACAATTAATATATTTTATTTTGATTCAAAATATAATTAGTTTAGAGTGCAGTGTAGAGTTATGGGTATCAGAGACTAGAATTTTCATTTCATTTCGTCCACCCCCGCCACATGGAGGCGATGGAGGCGGCCGCTGACGTCACCAGCGACGGAGCGGGAGGGGGGGTGCAGCTTAGTTCTTCCATCTGACAATAATAATAGTTACATCAAAAATTTTACTTTTGCACACCACAAGTAATCGCATTATTGTTAGCACTAAAGTTCTAAAGAACAGACAGTTCAAGGCTCAGTATAATAAACTATATTTGATTTGGTATTCACACTCTTTGAATAGGATCCGGCAACAACTTAAAGTAAAAAGTAAAAGTAAAGTAACAGCCTGTAAATTTCCCACTGCTGAGATAAGACCTCCTCTATATATATATATATATATATAGGGTTTGGAACATATTCCACCACGCTGTTCCAATGCGGGTTGGTGGAATGCACATGTGGCAGAATTTCTATGAAATTTGTCACATGCAGGTTTCCTCACGATGTTTTCCTTCACCTCTGAGCACGAGATGAATTATCAAGACAAATTAAGCACATGAATCAGCGGTGCTTGCCGGGGTTTGAACCCGCAATCATCGGTTAAGATGCACGCGTTCTGCCCACTGGGTCATCTCAAATCCAGCAACAACTAGTGTAAAACAAAATATTAAGTACAATAGATATTGGAGTAGTCGCGGTACCTGCGCGTTGTCGGGCCAGTGCAGGTGCTCGGGCGGCTCGGGCTCGTCCAGCTCCTCGGGCGCCGCCGCCGCCAGCCACGCCTCGCAGGCGCTCCACCGGGTCGACCACACCTCCACCCTGGACACGAGCCCAGCGTTAGCGCAACGGGGCCAAACACGCCGGCGCCCGCCTCGAAGGAGCGCACGTACCTGCCGAGGTCGGGGTCGTCGGCGGCGGCGGCCAGCGCCAGCGCGTGCAGCGCGGCCAGCGCGGCCAGCGGCGCGGGCGCGGCGGCGGGCGGCGGCGGCGCCACGCCGGCGCGCGCGCACAGCGCCGTGGCGCCCGCGCGCACGCGGCTCACGCACGCGCGCCAGCTGCGCGGGTCGCTGTACTCGCTGCGAGCAGGGGGCATAGCGTATACATGAGTAAAACTAAATAAAACTAATTATAACCGATGAATCGCGTATATTAATTATTTTTAAACATCCCGACGTTTCGAGCACTTTACAGTGTTCGTGGTCACGGGTAGACTGACTGACAGTCTTCATCCGTTATAATTAGTTTTATTTAAATGTGTAATAATCGCGAAAATTTAAGACAACATTACGAGTAAAACTATTCTCCGCTTCTTACAGAAGGGACAGAAGCACTAAGTAATTTATACTAGTTTCCACGAGTAATATACGACAACTAGATACACAAACTGTAATTTCATATCAGTTTCATAATATTACACATGATCAAGAATATAAGAGAATCGTTGTCAAAAGACACTATGATATGACGACATACCTGAGCGCGATGGCATGCGGCAGACGCACGTCGAGCGTCCAGGCCAGCAGCGCGACCAGTTGCGCCGCCAGCCCGAGCGCGGCGCTGGTGCGGTAGGCGGGGTTGGACGTGGGCACGCTGCATACCGCCGCGTCCTTGTTTTGTGATACTGAAAATAAAAATGCAATACAATACAAAAACTCACAATACAATTAAATTTTGACTAACCAACTAACAGTTAATGTATAATAACTTTACCCCAAGCCTGTATGTGTGAGTAGTCTGCATTTATATCAATCCACGGAGCTACGATGTGTAGCTGGGGTCGTTTTGGAGGCTCCTCCTCCACATCTTCACCGAGAAACTCTAAATCTTCTATACTATCACTAAAAAGTAACATTTCATCAAAGAATGCTATTAAAATGTCACATTTTGAATATATAACACTTATATATAGATATATGTATTTTTTAAACATAATAAGCATATTAATAGTGAATATATAAAAACTAAATAATAGCAATAAATTTTAAAAACTTAAGTGATTCACACCTCAGATCATAGCTCATATAGATTGGAAAAATATATCTTGTGAGCTGTCGTATCCTTGATCTCCTGAGTGCGGCTAACGACTGTGTCTGGTCGCCATAGAGACTGATTTTAGTTTGTAATTCTATCCTTTGTGATTGGGCGTGTTTCCCTAAACTTGACACCCTTTTCTGATACCTCGGTAGCTTTAAGCGCAGTTCGTTATTGTAGGTTTTTAGTTCTGTGAGTTCCTTCCTTTTATTGTCAATAATGCTTCTTCGTTGGTCTATGGCTAACCTTAATAGATCCAGCTTGTCTCTGGATTGCTTTGTTTCTGTCACGAGGATATCCTTTTTGAGTTTTGGCGCTAGTAACTTTTCACATCTCTCTAGAACATGTTGTCGGTTAACTTTGATTCTCATTAGTTTTATTTGTTTCTCTGAAAATCTAATAAACAAAAGCTTTTGTCAGATCATTGTTTTGCTGTGAAGCTGTACCCAATACATCATCTGCAAATGTATGTTAGAAGTACATTCATATTAAAAAAAAGGTTTTTAAATATTTTTTTAAAGAATGTTTTTTAAAAAGGAATTAATATACTATCTCTGCAACTAAGTAAAAAGTGGTGGCTCAGTCAAGTGAATCTTAAACAATGATTGCAGGATTTAATTGAGTTATAATGAGTTGCTGTCATCTTATTCGTATTATGCAATTTTTTACTTGATGGTGAAGGAAAACATTGTGATGAAATCTGCATATGTCTTTTGAAATACTAGAAAAGTCAATATCTATGCCAGTGGAGAAACAGCATAGCGCAATTATCATCAAAACTTACTTCCTAATGCTTTCGAATAGCTAGGGTTCATTTATTGGCTGTTAGTTTTGTATGTAACATTTAGTCATTAAAATAATCATATATATTGTGTATGAGTACAAAGTAGGCCTCAATTACTGATCTAATTGCGTTATCTAGATTGCGAAATGAGTCATTTAGATACAGCAATTACGCAAAGCCACTCACCTATCTGAATAAGGCATCGAGGAATGAACAAAGTTACCACTTCTAACACAATCAACACAATAGAAGTTTCTCTTCACGGTGTAACATAGAACGCACTTTGTGTAATGTCCATCACTCTCTGTAGACGAGACGCGGAAATCCCGCGGAGCCTCACTCTCTGTTAAATAGCTCATCGCCATAATATTTACGACTTCTTTATTGAATTTTGCATCGCAATAGAACACAATAACTTGTCATTGTCAGCTGGTGAAAGTTTTGACAGTTGACATTGGCATCTCATTGACGTTTTACTTTTTTTTGTTAAATGTTCTTCGAAGAAAAGATGTTACAGTATAAATCCTCGTCTAAAAGAATATATTTTTTTATTTTATAAATTACTATATTTAAGTAAAGAAACGTTAGAAATTTTCATAGTCTACGCACAAAAAGCACAACTGTCCTAGTTACTATTAAATATTAATAAATTACATATTTATATCTATAAATATTATCTTATTTATTGATTAATATAAATGAAGAATAATATACTTAGTATTTCGCAGGGACGAATACTAACAGGCAGACCAACATCGAGAAAACAAATTGAAAATATTTCATTGATAAATGCCAAATTAAGCCAAATGCTTCTCTTATTTGAATACAGTGATGGCATCATTCCGTAATATAGTAAAACACATCAAAATATGATAAAAACATAAATAGAGTTGTGTTATAGACAAAAACTATTTTTATAAGCTAGAATAGATTATATATCTCGACATGCTTAAGCCGGCCCTGGTTATACGTATTTAGGTAGAGCAATTAAGAGACTTTCGATTTAATAACGATGATAGCTACAACGTGCGGTTTAAATTTCGTTTGTATATTTAGTGTAAATACTTTAATGAAAAATAAATACGTTCACGGTACGATAGCGGGTCAACGTGAATCAGCTGGATTGGATTACGTGCGCGCCTAACGAGCCAACTCATTTCGATTTTTATTTTCACGATGAAATTCAGAGGCTGGAGTGAATGTATACGTGTGTTACCGATTTAATCTTAGCCTTTAGTAGCCTTTGGTAGGTTTAAATTGTTTTATTTTTTAAACACTACTATCTCATTAAAAGTTGAAATTGTAAAGTTATAGTATTGCATAACCTGCTCATTTTTCTGATTTTATATATTATATTTTCATGGAAATCAGAAAAACAGGTAGGTAATTGTTACCTAATTTTCGTAAAATACTGAATTTGTTTAATAATATAAATAAGTATAAAATATTACGATAATAGTCGTTTCTTGTATGTAAGTATGATAATGAATAACTCAATGAATTATGAATATGCCGAAAAATGTTTAGATATATTATGAATATACCTTCCTAATTTACGATTAATTTGTAAGAATTATCTTGTAATGATATCTGTCGATGGGTACTTAACCCATTGTATAAATTGAACAAATCGATCATCTTAAAGTTATAGAAACGATTGTATAGTTGAATAAAAGTTTTGATCAAATTGTTCCCGTTAGAAAAGAAAAAAACAATTTCGAGACATTCACAGATTCCTCAGGCGAATCTAATCTAGTGCGAAACGGGGACGGGTCGGGCACGTTTCTTAAACTTTTGGCAATAAATGTACTAAGCCATAAAAATAGAGATTTGAATCTTGTCTTGCAGTAATGATATTATTGTTTATCAAAATGTCTAATAGTAATATTAATGTGAGCTGAGATGGCCCAGTGGTTAGAACACGTGCATCTTAACTGATGATTGCGGGTTCAAACCCAGGCAAGCACAACTATATATATGTGCTTAATTTGTGTTTAAAATTCATCTCGTGCTCGACGGTGAAGGAAAACATCGTGAGGAAACCTGCATGTGTCTAATTACATCGAAATTCTGATACATGTGCATTCCACCAACCCGCATTGGAACAGCGTGGTGGAGTATGTTCCAAACCCTCTCCTTAATGGAAGAGGAGGCCTTATCTCAGCAGTGGGAAATGTAAAGGCTGTTACTTTAGTTTACTTTACTTTAATATTAAACATATTGAAAAGGTATATTTCGCTTTTTTATGAAAGAAAAATATAGTAGCGGCACTTACTTATGTATGGTATTTAATGAAAGCGGTTTTAACATAAAACAGTGTAAAATCCACGTGTAAAAGGCACGTGGTCGTTCGTTAGCCGTGATTGCGGCGAGGATAATGGAATTAATAATTTTCCGCATTATACCCAAAAAAATGTTAACGATATGAACTTGTAAATTTTTGTAAATTGTTCTTCAAGCTATTAGAATTTTTTGAAACGTCCACTTGGATTACGGACACAACCTTTGTAACGTGAATTATTAAAACAAGAAGAGGTCAATAAATATATAAATATTGGACAACATCACATACATTACTCTGATCCCAATGTACGTAGCTTATGGAAAATCAGAAGTAACGATGGTACCACAAATACCCACACCCAAAACAACATAGGAATTTTTCGACTCGGCCGGTAGTCAAACCCGTGACTTCGGAGTGGCATACCCAAGTAAACCGGTGTACACGCTACTCGACCACGGAGATCGTCGTAATGTCATATCATATTATTGTATACCGATACTGCAGATGATTATTTATTTATTATTTAGATCAGATTTCATCATTATAGATCATGGTTGGCCAACCTAGCTATTTGATCTAGCAATCAACAAGTTACTTGATTGATCTTTGTGCAAATCCGTCTTGGTAGATACCACCAAGTTTTTTTATTATATGTATAGATAACTATGATTTATACGTTACTGATCGACCGGATTAATAGACGTAGTCAACGGATTCGCCCGATTCAGATTAAAGAACTTGGAGTTTATTCATATATATAGTTTGATTGACGAAACAGTTAAATTACGAAGTTTTTGTGCTTTACAAGATACATTGCAAAGCGGTTGATCTCTTATTAAATTTAACTTTGTAGATTCAGGTTTAAAAGTACCTGTGAAAGCCTACTTGTAAAAAGTACATTTTGATGAATTAATTAAACATTTTCAGAATATTGTATAAACGGAACGATCTTTGAGTTTAAACATTTATGAAGGAAATCATTTTTACTTTTATAAGTATAATACTAACAAGTATAATGTACAAGTAGATAATGAATATACAATAATCTCTCTCAAATTAAAAAATAAAATTAAAAAAGCTCCCACTGCTGGGCAAAAGCTTCCTGGTTTCTTGAGCAGACTCGGAGCTTGAACGTGGCAGAAATATTATATATAATTATGTGTGGCAGATTACCAGCCAATATATGTAGTTCCTAACGAATAGAAACAGTAAGAGAAATAAATATTCGAGAAAATGTTTAAAAATATAATTATTTAATAAAGTTAAATTTTATATCTCGAATATAATATATAAAATACTGTATAAGAAATGGAAGATTTAAGGTGCGCGCATGTTATGTCTTTATGAACAAGACGCGTTGAAATTAAACGAAGCAGAACAGTAGGAAATAGGACAATAAATAGAAGAACGGCGTCCACATGCATTGATTGTAATTTTCTCTGGATGCTTCGCGAAGACGATCTACAGTGGAAGGCAATTAAACTCGTCACTTAGTGCAGCGAGTGTTTCGATTGGATTCTTTTACGATTACTTTTTGCGATGAAATCTTAAAATGCTGGCAAACATGCTGTACTATTGGCTTATTCATTTTTTAAGTGAAACTATTTTTGTTTTAAATCAAACTTGAAACCATAATGAAATATGATAATTTAAACATCGGTCGTCGTGTATAGACTAACAATTAGTAATAGCACTTTCATGTTTATGTAATTTGGGTAAATTAAAGAAAACATAGGAATACCGAAAGAAATATCTACTTAAATTTGTTGGTTAAATGATAAATTGATAATGAAATAAATTGAACTTTAATCTTTCTGGATAAAGTTTATTTTTCATTCGTCTAATTCTCGTTTAAATACTTTATGCTACCGAATTTAATAGAATTATATCGTATAACATTTGTGAACACGATAAATCTTTGTCGCGGGAATGGCCGAAGACAACCGGCGTTTTGTAAATCATTTTTATGTATTACACGCGCGACCGCGCTTCTGTGGCGTCGCTAATAAAATATTATATTTCCTTTTGTAGCTACAAAGGTGTATTTTAATCTTATATTTGTGAATTTAATAAAATTGTTGATCTAACAAGAATTCAGTGTAAGCATTAGGGTTTTCACGCGCTAAACGAAGGTCTAAGAGCTGAGATGGCCCAGTGGTTAGAACGCGTACATCTTCACCGATGATTGCGGGTTCAAACCCAGGCAAGCACCGCTATATATATGTGCTTAATTTGTGTTTATAATTCATCTCGTGCTCGGCGGTGAAGAAAAACATCGTGAGGAAACCTGCATGTGTCTAATTTCATAGAAATTCTGCCACATGTGCATTCCACCAACCCGCATTGGAACAGCGTGGTGGAATATGTTCCAGAACCCTCTCCTTAATGGAAGAGGAGGCCTTATCTCAGCAGTGGGAAATTTACAGGCTGTTACTTTACTTTACAAACGAAGGTCCAAGTTGTACGGGACATTATTGGGTTAAAACTGAATTGTTTGGATAAATTTGTCATTTATGTACACAGTAATTATTATTGGAGCAGCATAAAGGAATGTACATGTTGGTGAGGCTTTGTGCAAGACTATCTGGATACCTATCAATATGTCGCCGAACATCAATATTTAGTATTGCTGTGTTGCAATTTGACGTAACGTTTTAGTTCGATAGTTGGAAGTCAACTGGTGATTATCAACGTCTATGTGCAGTGGAGATCACTTATAGCCAGGTTGTCAGGTCCCTACTATAAAAAAAATACATATAACTTGATCCTTGAAAGGAAAAGCCTTTACCAACCAATGAGGCTTTAACGAGTTAAACTTTTAATAATTAATGAGCAAAATATTGTGTTTGGGATATAATGTTTTTCTCATCAAATATTAATTTATGTATATAAATATTAATATAATTTATAACAGCTGTTATTTTAAAGTATTTTTATTAGTAATATGTATCTTCATATACGAGACAAGATCAGACGATCGATACAAGTGTAGGTCATAAGAATTTACAGGAGCGGCTCCAAGTATCACAGGGCGATCTAACGTCACGTGCTGAGCTTAGAACCGACGAAGCGGGTATAAGTAATATGATAAAGCTGTAGGTATTTGCTTCCTATTTATATATTACAAACGACACGCCAGGGCTTTGCACGTCTATAACTTTCAGTGTATCTCTACTATGTTGTGCATGTATTATACATATAAACCTTCCTCTTAAATCAATCTATCTATTAAAACTAACCGCATCAAAATCCGTTGTGTAATTTTAAAGATCTAAGCATACATAGGAACAAACAGCGGTAAGACTTTGTTGTGTATTATGTAATGATAGTGAAGCTGTTAATTTTACTTATATTTTTGTGAAGGAATGTTTTAATGGTTTTGAAATATAACATGTCCCATTTTCATAACGTTATGTTATGGAGCCCAACATGCAAGCTAAAAGGCACTCCCATTTGGGACACAATTGCTGTCAAAGCTTTCTTTTTACCCTTTTTTACTGTTGTTTTTTTTTTTAGGATTAAGGATTATATATTTTGTGCATTTCTGTCAAGTTTATTTGTACTTTTTTAATTGTGCCGTGTCCTAAATAAAGTTTCTTACACTCTTTCACAATAGAAACGTATCGTAATCATATCACCCACCTTTCTATAATAATAGTTTCATACTATACAAATAGTTGTAGGTACATCTTTTTTAAGTTTGATGCATATTTACCTTATAAAGAATTAACACGATACTTAATTACCGTCCCAGGTGACATGCGGGCTTGTTTGTCTTGAAAATTTAATTGTAATTTAACGAATTCCAACTGCCGTAATTATTTAAATGTTAACATTATGTGTTTACTCTTTAAGTTTTTGCCTTACTCAATATATTTCACACGTTAAACTGTAGGTAGTCTAAATATAAAAAGAGCCTTCCTTCTCCAAAGAACCCTTACTTCTACTCGGTTCCTTGAAAAAAAAAATAGACGATTTTGATGAGATACCTGAGTTTTATATCTCTACTGACTATGCTCACTCGACTTATGGATACTGAACAACACTTATCTTTACTATTTAAACAATCAAATGCCACTTACAGTTCTATTAAGCAGATTTCCATAGTGCTATGTAAAACGATTAGCGAATCTTACCATCGCGATGTAGAAACATCAACGATTTGAAATACCACTAATTCATAAGATGAATACATTAATTACGTGTACAAATTACATAAGTAACACTATTTCAAACGGTTAATCCATGTCATTAAGTGCGTCTCCACCTTTAAGCCGTGTGTCAACAAAAAAAGGGAAATACTTAATCCTTCCGCAGCAGTTAATACTTGCATGGCCTTTATATTTAAGTAGCGAGCTGACACTCACGGCGTTTGTGAGTATCGAATGTTTGAGACATGTCAGATCGTACAAATTGCCTCGTCCACGATAAACATTTTTACAGCTCCCCGGGCTCTTTTCTTATTTCCTACCAATAGGGCGTTGTTATGATTCGACGTCCGTCCATTACGATCTAGCAGGATCCTATTTCCTCAATACGACCCCCCAGGACTTACAGCGTATGTCACAAATTGCCTCAGCGCAAGCTCATTCAATAATAACCCATCACGAACAAATTGAGAATCTATGGCGGGAGTTCATTTCGAATCACGTGCTATCGTTCTTTTATTTCGAATTCGTAACGGATATTTGTTAAGTATAACTAATGTTATATATTATTATTGAATACTAAGTTATCAATTTTGAAGGAAATTTGTTCCTCTGTCTAGTAACACACAAAAGAAAATGGGATATAAGCTATTTATTTGTTTAATAGACGATACAATAGATTATAAATACTGTCAGAGTATAATCGCAATATTTTTATGAAATGTGTGGCGAAAGTGCCAATGAGCCACCTGGTGGTAAGCGAGGACTATTATCCATAGATAATAGTGAGTTAAAAATCTTAGCCATACTTATATAGCGCCAATGATCCACCAACCTCGGGAGCTAAGATGCTATGTACTTGTGCCTGCAGTAGTGGCTCACTTAATTTTTAAACCGAAACACAACAATACTAAGTATTTCTATTTCACTGTAGAATATACGATGAATGGATGGTACCTACTATCAAGTACACAAAACCCTACTACTAAGTAATGATTGTGAGCTTTCGAGAGATTAAAGGCATAAAATTGACAAAAAGTACTGATAAAACTTATACTTATAAGTTCATGTTAAGAATTTAATTGTCATTTCGTTATAGTTTAATGAATATTTAAAAAGTTTCCTTTTATGGTTCAATCACAACTTAACTTTTTAATACCCCGATGACAGGCGAAACGAGGCAGAAATAAAACGGGGACGTTTTTATGGAAATATACATATTTCCGCGGCCCGACTGAAACGGGATGAAACAGCCCCCAGGATGGTTATAATTCTAAAATTTTACTTTACTACCCCACGACAATTTACGTCGGTCGATTACGAATCTGCAACGAGGCGAGGCTCGTAATAATTCGGAGTGTAGAAATTTTTTACTGTTAATTATTTCGGAAAATTTTGCACATTTAACTATGCTCGTAACATAATAACTGTATGATTTAATTTCTCTTCCTGGACCGACATCGATGATTTTTTTTATGTGTTTAATATGAATTGGTTGCGTCGCGATCGGTTTATATTGAAAAAATATAGGTTTATATACACAGGGTTAGTGGTAATTCGACGTACATCTGCTCGGAGGTGATAGGGGTGACTATTTTCAATAATTTTAACCCCCATATGCGTAATCCAAAAGTGAAACATTTTTGAGTTATAACGTTTTTTAGCTTTTTTTAAAATTTGTCAAAATAGCAACTTCAAAAATTTATTTAGAAAAAATATCAATAAAATACTATCTTTTCCTTCTGATTTATAGAAACGAAAAAAGGAATTTGTTAATATTTAAACAATCATTATCAGCCCAAATTTAAAAATGGGAGATGGAAAACGATATTATTTCAATATTTTTTAAATTTTGTTTCCTCAAAAATGCCTTAAAAACTAAAAAAAAACATTTTGAAACTTGAACTGAAGATTATTTTAAAAACATAACCATTTTTACAATAATTAATTTCTACTAGAAATGGATTGCTATGAGATTGTAAATGATGAGTCGTTTTGAAAGTTAATATAATATACTATAATTTATGTCTAAATAAATTACAGAGGTCGCAGTTATTTGTAACAATAAAAATAATCATTCTATAACCTGTAACTGAGTTTATTCTGTTTCTGTGCGCTAGTTTTTGTTTAATTAATTGAAGTTTTTTTTATTTTACTTGGTGCAAGCCCGTCTGATTACGACCGAGTCATCAAATATTCTACCGCCAAATACCAATACTTAATATTGTTGATTGTTGATTGTACGGAATGGTCAATATTTCTTACGGTGCCGATATCTATAGTGACCACTTCCCACTAGTTACCAAAATGACTACTTACCAATTATGTAAAAATATTGTAAGCAATTAAAAAAATATATTTTATTTAAATTGTTACACAAAATAAATACCGATATCGAATTCAACCCTAATCTTGTAGTAGGATCTTTATGTAAAACATTTAAGGGCTCTCGTTTCAAATGCTCTCCTTAAAAAAAACTTTCCAAGGTCACGCGTTCAGACCTACCTGTAAATCAAAATGATTTAAAGTTTGAAGTTTACGAAGAACGATCAAAGGTTTCGACTTTGGGAAAACAACACGAAATATTTAGTGATTCCGGCGGCGTCCGTGGTCGTTACGACTTGAGAATTTGGACTTCTTAAAAAGCCTTTAATCCGCACCTGGCTGCTGGGATCACGGGATTACTGGCATCTCCATTACAACCCTCGACCAATAACAATGGGCTTTGTGTAAAAATGGAATTTTTATTTTTTATCGCTATCGAGTTCCGGTTGAGGAAATTATATCTGCAATTTTCTTGTTTTTTTTTCAATGGTTGATATTAACGTAATAATTATACTACAAGCTTAATAAACAATATCAAAATAGACACTGATGTTCAATATAGACGCGATCAACTTATTTATTGATTGTTAAAAATCTACCACCAATCCGAAAACTAAAGACCTCGGGTCCGAGAGGATTTAACAATTATGTGATTTATTGCCTTTTTTTTCTTGATATCGCTAGGATAGATTCATTTGCAAGGTGAAATATCTAATAATAGTTTGGCATCGTACTATACAAAGGGAGATAAATAGGTTATATATTACAGCTCACCGCCTTAGGTCCATATCACAATAAAAAGTTTTAGATTCCTTATGGAAAAAAGTTGTTCTCCTAATTGTGTTCGTTCGATGTTGGATTAGTTCAGAGTAATTTATCAGATCCTTTATCAAAATTTGCTAGAATGCTCCTTCAATTCTATCTAATAGCTATAAATAACGTTTAAACAAAACGAAGAAGGGACAATGGGATTGACGAACCTGTGTAGGACAAAAGTCCCAAAATTAAATAGGATAAAATAAAGTTCAAGAATATTCCCTTCCTTTTCATGATTCTCTGTGGGAAATATTTAAAATAATTTGTTTAATTAACCGTGACTTTTTCAGTTTAATTTGTTCATTCACATTTTGATGAATTATAATGGCACCAACTATTCTTTAAATAACCCACAATGTTAATTTCGTAGGTTCATTTCAGGTTTTTCCCGATGCACTTCCACCTAGGGAAGATTAAGGAACTAAGAGGTTATGTCTCAAGTGCCTGTTATTACACTTACTCTCTTTACAAATTTCCTTTTTTAAATACTAAACGGTGTTATATCAAATCTTGATATTTCTATATCGCGATGGAAGATACACTATTAATGTTATATAATTCATTGCAAAGGTTCAATATAAAGGCTTTAAGTGATATCAATTACCCCATAGGTTTATCTGTAAAGGTTAGTAGTGTACAGAATCTTTAGGATCTAGTGAGCTAGTTTTTTTTATATTATTACGTTGCAACAAATAAATGATACGCTTTCAACCAAACAAATTACATTTTGTTCTTGGTGCATTCATATTATTTGTTCTATAGTAGCTGACGACTTGCAGCGCAAGAGAAAATCATTTATTTCCAAATTCAAGCTGCATTACAAACCATTTCGACGTTTATTAATTTATCATAATAAGCTCATGTTTTATACTAATCTTTACCTGATAAATTATAACTGGTAGGTACAAACATATTTATTGAAGACTTAGTATTAGGATTGGGCACATGTTTCTTCTTGAGGAGAAGATTTAGAACTTATTCTAAAATAATTGGTGGTAGGGCTTTTTTTTTTAAACTGTCTCTCGAATTTGTTCGCTGGAGTGAACTATGCATTTCAATTTTTTTTATAAACGTCGCAGTTCCAATCATAATCAATTACTATTGTTTGTCTTGTTCGTTGTTTTCGTTATAACTTACACTGTGACATAACGGTAACTTTCATTCTAAATACATAAAATGAAGATATAAGAGTGGTCGTCGGTGATGAGTACTTTCAAAAACCAATATACGTATATATATATTGATTTTTGATGTGTAACATATTTCCCCTCTCTTTCCTACTAGGAGTGATTTGATAATAAGGAACGGTAGTCTATAACAGAAAGTAAGGCAAGCGTGGGCGATGCTCGTTCCACCTGACAGCCAAGTGTCAGATGGAACTAACCCATTTTCCCGACATCTATATTCTTAATGTTGTACATTGCCTCGGTAAGATATCAAATGTTACACATCACGACTGCTGTGTGTGACAGACTTATGTGTGCGATGTACACACGTAATCGATTCAAAGTCAATACAATACAAAAGCAATAATAAAACATGACTAAAAGCAAACCCGTCTGGGTAGGTACCACCCACTCATCAGTTATTCTACCGCCAAATAACAGTACTCAGTATTGTTGTGTCCCGGATTGAAGGGTGAGTGAGCCAGTGTAACTACAGGCACAAGGGACATAACATCTTAGTTCCCAATGTTGGTGGCACATTGACGATGTAAAGAATAGTTAATATTTCTTACAGCGTCATTGTCTGTGGGTGATGGTGACCACTTACCATCAGGTGGCCTATATGCTCGTCCGCCAACCTATACCATAAAAAAAAACGCTGTGCGTATTAGTGTATGTATCGGTAACCGCTACGTGCAGGGTTCGTTATTGAGTTGCACCTACTCTAGTTAAAGTCCGCAATCTCACTCTTCCAAATATCTTCTTATAGTGTATATCTTTGTGAATTTGATCTCAAGGTGACTATTAAAATATCTTATTTTCGAATTTACTCAAATATTGCTCATCATATAAATTTAAGTTTCACACTATGATCATACTTTCTAAACGAATGTTTAAAAAGTTTATTTTTAGTAATGTCTACATAGTGAAAATAATAAAGGTTTATTTACTAATAATAATTACCAAGATGACAACGATGAGATGAAAACAGTTCTTGTACTCGTAATGTTCAGAACAACGCGTCCTAATTACGACCGTACATTTTAAACTTCTAAAATTTTATCAGTGTTTCTTTAAATTACCTAATAAAAAAAACCGCATCGAAATCCGTTCTATAATTTGATAGTTTTAAGCATCTGTTCATAGGGACAAACAGCAGTAAGCGACTTTGTTTTATACTATGTAATGATAGCGGAGTAATCTGCGACAGTAATTACAATGATTCAGTACCAAATCTTTATTTGGTACAATAAATTGTGAAGGGCTGCTATCTAAATGACATCTCACCCACCGCTTTTAACCGACTTTAAAAAAGAAAATTGTTATCGATTTATTATGAGGTTATAATTTGTTAAGCTGTTCCTGTTTAAAAAAGCCTTCTCAAAACAATTATAGTTGACATTAGGCTGCAATCCCTTTATGAAAAGATTGTAAATGCTGTCAATGATTAAAAAGGCGTATTTTTACAAGTCCACATATTGAAAATGAGGAAAACAGAGGCCTCAAACTGGTAGGAAATTTCTTTTATTATTACATGATTGTGTTGAGCGTAAGAGTACCACAGAGATTTTTTTATGAGCAATCAATTAAAAAATACTTCTTTGAAATATAAACTCAAAATTGCTGGGTGGTAAATCTTGGTGCAAACCTGTACATGTAGTATGATCAATTCTATCACCACCCGACAATATCTAATTCTTGTATTTTATTTGGAGGATTGTCAGAAAAACAACGGACACAAGGGACATAAAAGTTAATATTTCTTATAGTTCTAATGTTTATGAACTGAGGTGACCACTTTCAGTTCACGTTCTCTTAACTTATTTATAAAGAAAGAAACGAAGAAAGAGAACCACTAACGATGATTAAGCACCTTAGTGACTTAGTACCTTATTTATATACGTTGTTATATTGTATTTATTTAATAATATATGTAACTTATTGGTGTCGCTTTTTCATCGAATAACATTCGAAATAAAATGGCGTACAAATTTCTGAATGGTGACTCGATTTTCTCGCGGCAAAAATACAAAAAAATATATCCAAAAGTGTACAAAACCTAAACGTTGATTGGGTTCACTTAGAGCTATTCTCGTTTAAAAAATATTTATTGAAGTTACTCTCTACCGAGTGTTCGTGTTCACGGTTTAAATCGATTAGCCTCCGAAATTGTTGTGTTGCTTTATTTAAATAAACGGTATTAGGATGACACCACGTTCGAAATTGGTCGTTTTATAACCCTTAATATTTTATTTCCAGTGACGTTATCGTTAATGTAATTTTCCGTATCGGCGTCAGCTCTTACATTGCAAAGGGTATTTGTAGAAAAACTAGGGAGATAAAATGTAAAAATATGTCCAAAAAATTTGTATTTATCGTTTTTGAACTTTACAGTTCTTTTATGGGGTATTGTTATATTTCTTCTCATTGCTATAGTGGCTACTGATAATGAAATATTTGGTGCGACAGCAGTGGCGGATTTACAAATCTGCCGCTAGTAGGCTAAGTAGGTTATTCAATTTTTGCCGCCCCTATTTTTTTTTCAACATTTATGATTTGTGTTCTATCGTCCTCATTACATCGGTTTTCCCCGTTATTATTATGATTATAAACTAGATGATATTTCTGTCAGTCACTAGATTATTTTTCCAACCCGCTATGTAGTGACAAGTATACGGATTACGGACGTAATGCCTATACATATAGTTATAAGATATTTTTTTTATTTCTATAAGTTAATAAAAAATTTGGGCTAAATTTGTCGCCTTTCTAAATCTGCCGCCCTAGGCTCCAGCTTACGTGGCGTATTTACCAATAGGACAGTTTTCAACATATTCATAATCATAAGACAACAAAAAGAAAAATGAAATTGGTTTACTACAGCGTCAATCGATACAAGATTTTATAGATTGCTACCGACCAATTACTAAATAGTTCCAAGTTTAAAGTGTCAGATTTCGAGTAGCTTAAGAATATGTCTTAATTTTTTTATTTGTGCAGTCTGTTTATACTCAGGTTCTCGAGATCTCAAACTACGGTTGTAGTAATAACTTTAATAAATAATGTCCTCAAATGACCAAGATGCGTTGGACCAACTAATCCTGATAACTTAATGAGTTCGCTGACCAGGGTTCGTTAAATCCGAATCGTCATTCAATGCATTCGATATCAAAATCGAATATTCTATACGCGTTTTCATGTTTCATTAATTTGATGAAAACTAGAATTGCCATCGTTTTATTATCGTGTACGGTTTTGTAAGCGAGAAATTAATGTTTTTTATTTTATAGTCGCTGTATATTGGTTCAGTTGAAAATCTGTATAAGGTCTTCTTTTTTCAATGATTTTCAATCAATGAAATCAAATCAATTGAGAGTGGATTTTTTTCGTTCGTAAAATCGTTTACATAATTTATTATTAAGCGTTATTTATAATAAGGAAATTGAGAAGAGCACTTAGCAATAAAATATTTCATGGGTATAATTATTTTATAATATTTATTTATTTGTTACTTTATATACATTAATACGTAATAAATAAGAATTAATAACATTAAATTCTTAAATATATACAAATATGCACTACAACTAGTTACTGTATAAATCTTGACCGCGTGCAATGGTGGCTAGAATGCTAGGAGCATTTCCCCGTTGAATCGCAATTCCGATCCTCTGGGCAAAAAACCAGCCCTCCTGTCATCAGTGGAGGCAATAAAGCGAGGTGTTATACTTTTGATGAAGCTTTTGCACCACTATTCCAAGGGCCAAGCGTTTCAACAGCAAATGGAAAAAAAAAGTCATTATAAAACCGAAAGAGTCCACCTCCCTTCCACACGGGCATCTGTGCTCAGAACACAGCGGTGTTCCCAGTCGGAGACCAATCGATATGTGGTAACATTCATTATCTAAAAGTGTCCCAAGATTTTTAGAGGGTAAAGAATCGACCAGTGATTTGACTCTTTAGGGGACTTGTTGAATTTTGTGTCAAACTGTGTGGTGTAGCGTGGATCAATGACGAATCACAAAGTTTTTGTTTTGTAGCTTTATTAGGGTTATCATCATTAGCGAACTTTACCTTCCAGGTCTCTATCTTCTCAATAACATTCATGATTTTGACTGATTTTGATTTTAAAATTTCTGAACAAAGGCCTGAAATGCTATTTACAGAAGAAAGAAAGGCAACACTTGAATTTTTTTCTCTAAACGGAAGTGAGCCATCACAATGACTGTACATTGTGATTGTTCCTGTCGTGAAATTTGGGAAAAAATAATGTTACCTTCTTTCAATTTATTTCACGCAGTATTTAGTGATAACATAATCTATAAGGCTCAGTGACTCAAAAAATATTTTAACCAGATTTGATTTTACCTAATTTCTGCCTATAATTATGTTGTGTAACATAATATTTGTAGGGGCGAAGAAAATGTCATCAGGAAAGCTTAATATGTCGTATCAAATTCTGACATATAAGAAAACCTTTGGTCAAATTGGGTAGAACAAGCTCTTCACCTTCGTCGCAAGAGGAAATCCCTTTGAAACATGTTCTTTTGGGCACTTTTATTTTGAACGTAGTTAAAACAAACTTAGTATCAAAAAAAGTCTCATAAGTAAAACCTCAATTAGATTGCTTACCTCGTATCCTTGACTTTTAAACTAAATCGTTTTGTTTTATCTGTATTCTCCGGTATAAATCCCGCGCCAACTGAACGCCTGGCGATTTATTACGCTCTTAGTGTGACTAGTTAAGTCTTTTATGTATCCCGCTGGCTCTTAGAGGACATGTTTCTAACCTACTTCTAACTAAAAGCATTTTAAATGAATTCAATGAAAAATATAGGAACAGGTGAACCTTATTTTGTAGATGTAAGGAAGTATTCTTGTATTTATGTTGAGTTGTTGGAACAGTAAAAGAATACGACTTATTTCTTTATTGGATTTGTATAAAAAATGAATGTGGGGGCTGTACTAATTCCACTGCTGAGGAATCATGACCTTATTGAGAAGAAATTTATTCTACCATATTTTTTCAAAGTTATTGGTTTTTTTTTTTATATATTTGTGGACGTATACATCTGACATACACAGAATTCCTTAGAATGATTTCTTTAGACACCGAGGAAGAATTTCACCGTTGGTCAAAGTCCACGTATAGTATCCACCAGTCCAATTCCACACTTGTCAAGTTAAGTCAAAATCTTTATTCACTAAAAGTTAAAGCGTTAAAGTTGTTTATTGATTATCAAAAAACTACCACCGTAAAGAGTATAACATGGCTTGTCGCAACTCGTACGAACTTTTTTGTTGGCAGCTAGACTTAAATAAATTTAGTTACAATCAGAAGATAAATTATATAATTCTAATTTTGAAATGATGGTACAAAGGTTCTTTAAACTTGAACCTTGAAGGAACAGATTGTGAGGAAACCGGCATGTGTCTATTTCAACGAAATTCTGCCACACGTGAATCCATTAAAAAGCATTGTGGCAGCATGGTGGAATTTACTCCTGACCTTCTCCATCTCCAAGTGTAAGTGCAGCCGTGGGAAATTTACAGGCAGTATCTATCATTCCAGTCAAGCTACATCTTAAGGATTCAAGGTACTGGTACTTTTGGAGTCTCTAATCAAGATAACATACATAATTGAATGTGTTGCAGCGGATATCTTGTGTGTATATCGGAGTACTTGCGGCCGGGACAGTCTTGATGGGCGTCCGGGGAAATCAGCTGCGGGATACAGTTGAATAATAAGCGTAATGTGTATTAGTTTTAGTATTCGCTATTGACTTATAACCTTAATTAATAAATTATTGTCTAGAATTTTTATCAAAAGGTTAAATTAAAAGTCAACCCTTCACATTGACACACTGAAGACAAGAATATTCATTAAGATATTTTATTGAAACTGGCAAGGGTTAGGACTATAGTTCTTTGCAGCTTGTCTGTGGGCTGCAGACATTTTAGCATCAAAATTATCCAAAACTGGTATAAAAGGGGTGATTGCTGCTAAATTTAAATTTTACTTTAAAAACACACGAATTTGGGGTTATCTATGCATACATTTTATTTTTCCCGGCTGTAATTTTTTTCTCCTCGGCAGTTCTATTTTAGAAATACATTTTTTTACATTCGCGATATTTTCATTGAGGTTATCTAAAAAGTTTGCATATTTATCAAAAATATTAAGTCGAAAGTAATGCTCAGTGTATATAATATCAAGAACGCGGATTACTTATATAAATCCGTACAAATTAGTATACGTATATAGAATAACATATAAATTAGTATATATAGTATATAAGTGTATAAACAGACAGGAAGTACATTGTAGAAAGTAATTTGTACACTGAAGGCAGTATAAGTCGCATTACAAAAACATTTTCGTTGTCAATTCTGCGAAGCTGAATACGTTTCTTCCTGACGTCATTACTTATTTAATTCAGAGAAATATAACGTGTTTGTGTGAACAGGCTGTGTACAGGAATTTCAGCTTTATACAGCCACAACACCGCTAATATACAATGATAATCTTCGCTCAAATATTTCCCTCGCATTGTATTCAAATGTATTTTGACTTTGAGCTATTATCTTGTCGTGTTCAATATGGCTTTAAATTAACGAAATTCACACGTGTTTATTTATTAACAACATTAAACGTTTGTTTTGTGTACAATATGAAAACCAACATTAGATACAATATCACATAAAAAATTAAATGACATATTTACAAGTTGTCTCACTATGTACTATCGCATAGCACAATATGTATCAACGAAATAATAAACTTTAATCTATCACGTATGTGTGAATCATATAATTAGACATAATCGAAATTAAAAATCTAATATTTTTATTTTTTTTTGTTTGTTTGTTTCTCTCTTCAAAGATCTTTAAACCTAAACGTAATTAAACTTAATCAATGATTAGATACGAAAAAAAAATGTTGTGTTATACAGATGTCCTTACAAATTTTCATTGAGAACAATATTATCAACCATTATAATTAATAAAGTCAGAAGATTGTTTGTTAATTAAATAACTAATTACGCTTGGGAGAAAACGATTCAATTTCGATATTTTTTACAATAAACTGCTATACAAAAGTGAGTGGGAAACAAGTGAAGCGGTGAAAATATGATCAATTATAGCTCGGGAGACGCAATCTTCGACGTTAATTGGTGAAGGCTTTGTTTTTGGAGCGAGTGAATTGGTGGAAGCCACAATTTCCGTCACCGACAGTCGGGCCCGTTTGTGAGGCAGACTGCCTCGACGCTTCGTGAAATATTCGAATAATGGCATTTCTGAAACAAATATTCTGAATAGTAATAAATGGGAATTTTATCTTTTGAATGATTTCAGTTGAATTAATTGAATTTTTATTTGTTTCTTTGTGTATTTAATGAATTATAATTAAATTAATTATTATCATAGTGAGTTTGACTAAAAAAACTAAAGAAAATACAATAAAATAACAAGTATAATACAATACAGCTTTCAGTAATTAATGCGTTATGAATATATCCATTGATAGTCTTTAGTAAATTACCAAGATCTTAAACAAATAGGTTTTTCGTGTAATGAACGGGGAGACGTGTTTATCTAGCAGACCGCTGGAGGCGATCCCGCCCCGGGGAAATCAAAGAGGCACACATAATTACATTTCGGAAAATGACAGTTTTCTTACGTCCGACTCTTAATTATACAAGCTTATGGGCATTGAGTTACAAAGAATTATAACTCCTAATCCAATAATAATTAGGTCAATATTAAAAGCAGACAATAGATATTTGATGTACCTTAGTTTTAAATTATATAATGTAAAAGAAAATTAAATTAACTTTGCTACCCTGGTTGTATGGTGGTTAAAATTCGATCGTAATTTTTAATAATGTTATAATTTGCAATATGTTAGAAATTAGTGATCATATGCCATAAACTAGAATTATCGTATCTTAGCTGCCTTGATATTTAATATACATTTGTTAAAATTATTATTAGGTTTACATTTCTTATATAAATAAAATTTTAACAAAAAGAAAAACCGACTTCAAACAAAACAGTATTTTAAAACAAATTAAAATGCACTAAAAAGTAATAAAAATAATTGCATATTTAACACATTTTTGAGAGTCCTCCTAGGTAAAATGAAATTAAAAATATTAGACTACTTAAAAGTCGATTTACGATTATATAATGTAGTTATAATTATTGCTATATTTGGAGCCGGTGTCAGCCACAGGCACACGCTTCAACAATCAAAAGAAAGAAGCGATACGAGCCTCTTGATTGACCCAGTATAATATCGTATAAAAGGTAATTTGTAAGAAACATTTCCTAAAGTATTCTCGTATTGTTTTTTGATAGGTATAGTATAGGGTTGGCTGACACCGACTCCAAATATAGCAATAATTATAACTACATTATATAATCGTAAATCGACTTTTAAGTAGTCTAATATTTTTCATTTCATTTTACCTAGGAGGACTCTCAAAAATGTGTTAAATATGCAATTATTTTTATTACTTTTTAGTGCATTTTAATTTGTTTTAAAATACTGTTTTGTTTGAAGTCGGTTTTTCTTTTTGTTAAAATTTTATTTATTTTTTGATTTTAAGTGAAGCTGATGTAGACTAACATTTTTTTCTTAATATGGATAGATTAAGCGTGCCGTTTATATGAATCAGAAACTACTTCAGGGACAATTTCAAAAGAAACTTTCGAATAAAGCATAAATAGACTTTCGAAAATGCGGCTTTAATTCGTCATGCGGCATAAACTACGAGGTACCACCCTCGAATGAGCTGTAATCGACCTCAGTAAAAAAACTTTTGCAAAAGAGCTATTCGTATGCTATGTCGTACATCATATGACATCACATCATATACACAAAATTTGATTAAAGACAGAAAGAAATTCTGCCCGAAATCGCATCCTAACTGTAAGCCGTTTAGGAGTTCCGTCAATACATAGTATAAAACAAAGTCGCTTTCTCTGTCCCTATATCTTTAAAACTACGCAACGGATTTTGATGCGGTTTTTTTTAATAGATAGTGTGATTCAAGGGGAAGGTTTGTGTATATAAAACATGAACAATATAGTAAAGAAACACTGATAATTTTAGAAGTTTGCGATGTGATGTCGTATATAAACAAATTCTGTAGTATATTTAGTATCAGTATTGCACCCGTGCGAAGCCGGGGTGGGTAGCTAGTTGATTATAATATTCGACTATGATAATTACATAAACATAACCACATTACGGAAGGTGACTCAAATATCCAAATAACCTATAAATAAAAGATTCGACCGAGTATCGCTAACGTGCTCCTCAGAATTGTTCCGTTCCCTTCCGTTCCGTTACTTTGTCATGGATCCTGTGCTCAGAACCTTACCAAACTTTCACCAAATTACCCTTGAAGTATATATTTTATAATAAAAAAAGAATTATCAAAATTGGTTAACGTGATTTTCAGTTATTCACCTATTTGTCGCGCATATACATAATGCAAATTTAAGACTTATGTCGTTTTCACATGGATACCATCATCGGAAAAAAAAATAAAAAAAATGGGACCCCACGGGAAGCACTACCTTTCAAACAAAAAAAAATTATCAAAATCGGTCCACCCAGTGAGAAGTTATGAGGTAACAAACATAAAAAAAAAAAAAAAAAAAAAAAAAAAAAAAAAAAAAAAAAAAATACAGACGAATTGATAACCTCCTCCTTTTGGAAGTCGGTTGAAAAATAAGAAACAGCCAGAATAAGCTCTATGGAACGCATCTGTAGTACATTTGCAGATTGTTATTACTGTTACGAATAACCAAATTATATAAAATAATTATATAAAAAATAAATAATTATTATTATTATATATATAAAAAGTTATTAATTTCGGGATATTTACCATGTTTTTATTATTATTATTTTTTTTACTTTTATTTTTTTTTATAGATAAAAAACAGTAATATATAGATTTGATGTTTGGAGTTGAAATTGATATATGGACGGTCCATGAAAAACTTTGAGGACAAATACCACACAGACGCCCGACTAATTTCATTCGCATAAAAATACCTGTTAAATAGTTTGACAATAAAAGAGACCAACTGAGTTTCTTTTGCCGATTCTTCTCAGTTCTGTATAACTAAGAGTAATGCTTAGATATTGAATAAAGGAATTTGATTTTGAGTATTGAGTGTGATTAAATATACCGTCGGCTTGATTTCTCATAATATGGACTCGGTATAGAATCGTAATTCTACCTCGCAGAGACAGCGACTATAAAATGGTAGAATGTATAGTGGACGGGGCTATAAATCCCGAGAAAGTTCTACCGCCTTGAAAACTAAATCACTTAGGACTGTCTCGTTGCTACTAGTGACTTCAAATTGTCTATAATCTACAGTCGTATAAATATTAATGCTTCTTTGTTTATCCTTCACTAGTACTTAATTTAAGACCTCTTTGTGTACCACATTGGTGTGTATTTAATTTCATGTTCAAATGACAGATTTCCATACAAACTAATAACCCCAACTTCACCTCTTATGGGTGAAGAAACAGAACAGACATATTAATTTAAATAATTGTATTTAACTAACTTGACTTTGTATTATTTAAATGTTTAAAAAAGAGTAACTACTGAGTTTCTTCCCGGCTCTTCTCGGTAGAATCTAGTTTCCGAACCGGTAGAAGCTTCAATTAATTGTAAAATGACAATTTTAATATGATTTTTTTTTTGATTTTGTAGAATTTCCAAAATGCATTTCCTAGTGGGTGTCTACTTAACAAAACGATCCCACTCATCAAATTTCATAGCCCTAATTTTAATACTATACATATACATATAGAAGATGTTTATACTCTCTGCTCGATATAGTTAAACTTATTTAATCAGTACACGTTGAGCCAGCATGCATTCGGCGAAATTGTTTAGATTGGATTTTTGTGTTTGTCAGCGACTGCAAGTGTTGGCTGTCCAGTCAAATTGTGTCGGGTTTTCGTCCACACTTCATAGTAATTATTAAGTTTTTAATGTAAGTTTCTTCTACATATAAAAATGTTCAAGTGATAATTATACATGTTGAAGAATGAGCAACTCCTTCGATACGATCAAGAACTATGTCTTGATGTTACTAGTTAATAAAATTCTTGAAGTTGACACTGGTATGAAATCGTTTTTACAAAACGACAACACTGCATTCTTGGTAGCTGTCAAGCATTCGTTTTTTAAGATCGATTTGTTTCGTGAAAATAAAATATTGTAAAATCCGTTAACGGTTTTATTTTTAAAAAAATAATTTTTGAACGTATGGAGGATGTGATATATATATTTTAAAGGGAATGTAAGTTATACATATTTATTGACTGACGAAAAGTATTAGCTGTTTGAAAATTTATGTTGCTTATTTGCTCAAAAAATACAACAGTCTCTTGTTTTTTATGAATAAAGTGACTGTGTGAAATCATAAGATCGAAGATTTAATTAACATAAAACCGTAACACGATCCTCCGCTATCAGTATTACTACACAAAATAATTGCAATATATTACGCAAGACTAACAACAGCATTAGAGACAATTATAAGTAGATATCCACGTACATAAGTATAAGAAACACACAATTAACGTAACGAAAGGCAAAAAGATCAGCAAAACACTTACATTAGCCTGTAATGTAATAAAAAATAAGTAACGATCTACTTCTCGCCCTAGGCCTTAAACACATAATAAAATACCTACGTGGATGGCTCCGAGACAAACTTTAGTAGCCTAATGACTTTAGTTGTAGAGAATCAACACGTACGTCGGTCTGTGTGTTGGCTTTACCGTCGCAGCTGCTGTAATAATACACGCTTAACATAAACAGCTCTCCCGATGTTCCTATTTGTGTGCATGAACTAAGATAATTTAACGTAAGGCTTTGAGCTATAGTTTGTGTATAAAATATAATAAAATTATCACAAATTTTAGACATTAATATATTCGGTATATATATTTGCAAATAACCCTGTATTTAATTAATCTCACTTTGCTCATTCTGTATAAAAGGAATTTCTTTATTTGTTAGTTTTAATTAAGTTATCACACTATATATTATTTTTTTTTATGATTGTTAAAATATCTTAAATGAGATTAACTATAATTAGTCATGATTGGTAATAATTAGCGAGTTCTGGTTTGCGGTCCACAGACAAAAACGCTGTCAGAAGTTCATCACTATTGCTTCACCTTGGGAAATAAGATTTTAAGACCCTTGTGCCTGTAGTTAAACTGGCTCAACCAGCCTGACCGATACATAACATTTCTAAAGCATTGCTGTTCGACGGCAGAATATATAGGTAGGTAAACGTAGAAACCTGCATGTATGGGATAAAATTTCTTCTAAATTTGTATCGATAGATATGCTAGGGCAGCGTAATAAAAACTCTAAAAACTTATTTTAAAGGGAAGAGTAAGCCTTCGTGTATTGGAACATTTACAGGCTGTTACTTTAATATGTAACTAACACAATATTGTTATAATTGCAGAACCGTTAGTTTCGGCGTGAAAGGTCAGTGAACTACTGTAATTACAGGCGTACGGGTCGTTGTATATTTGATCGCGGGCTTCGCGGCGCGTTAAGGAAGTAAGGACGGTTAATACTTCGAACACACGTGTCTCTTGGTCGAGTTAATTACTTACAGAATATGAGGAAATCCAATTGTTTACAGTAATTATGCCTGTATTATTGGATTTCAGCTGCGGCGGCTAATTGCAAAGACAAAACATCGGAGTTGAGTATATTCTAGTGTTATTGTAAGAGTGCGTCCTTTCCACAAAAAAGTGTATTTTATATACAACAACAGCCTAAATTTCCCACTGCTGGGCCTAGGTCTCTTCTCCCTTTTGAGGAAAAAGTTTTTGGAACATATTCCACAACGCTGTTCCAATGCGGGTGGAATATGTGGCAGAATTTCTATGAAATTAGAGACATGCATGTTTTTTCAGAATGTTTTCCTTCATCGCCGAGCACGAGATGAGTTATAAACACAAATTAAGCACTTGAATATTCAGCGGTACTTACCTAGGTTTGAGCCCGCAATTATCGGTTAAGAAGCACGCGTTCTAACCACTGGGCCATCTGGGCTACATTTTATATTTCATAGAAAAGCAGCGTGAATACACAGGGAATATATATGTTTATAAAGATATTGTTGGTACACAGACGCATTGGGGCGTGTTTAAAAACAATGGGAAGGCAAATGTATCGGGAGATAGCGTCGAATAACTCGCGGAACTGAGTTAAAGGCGCTTTCTAACGGAGCGTTTCGAAACGTTTTTTTTACCGCTCATTTTTCTCATAATGCTGATAATCTGGTTTGAGACAACACTGAACCCTCGATAAAAAATAAGAGAGATAATTAGTTATTAATTAAACTGATGCTTCAATACGTAGTGATAATTCCGAATCACCTTACATTTGATTCGCTTTATTGTTTAAGTATGTTACTATTTAACAAAATTCCGACCACTTTAACTACGGAGGCTCATCTGATGGTTATTGATTTCTACCGCCAATGGACATATAAGGCCTTTAAATGTGTGCTAGCCCGTTTTCCTATGTGAATGTGATAAAAATATATTTAAAAGATGAAGATTAATTATATTAAAGACATCAAAACAAGAAAACTTTAACAACATTAAAACATTAAATTATTTCAGATACACACGTTAATTAAGTAATCTGAAACTACAAACCGTGAACGCTCGTTCGTAGGACGCCTTTCGCAGCTAGTCAAGTTATCGTCGGTAAAGTAGGAAGGCAGTTTTATTATCGCTGTTATGGAGATAACGGCGCGATACGGGGGTTATTGTGCCATCACATGCCAATACGACGCCAGTGCCCCCTTAACAAATCCGTGCAGGCTACATATCAAAGACACCTCGCTACTAGCTATTTATTTTGTTTATATTCGGTACTGCCTTCAGAGATAGTTGTCTAAATATTTATTGGATACTTTATTTCTGTATCGTTTTAATATACAGTTAGTCGCTATTGTTTAAGGATGTGCCTGTCAGCCTTGTAAGAATTTGTTCTTGTTGCACCTTTTGGGGTAGGTTTTGGGATCAGATTCCAAATGGGGCCAATAAAAACTTATTAGATAATTTCCAGAAACTCTTTAATAGCCCGAAGGAGATGGCTACACTTCTGTACTTAGATTGCTGACTTTTCGGATTGTAGGAGTATGGAAAAGGCCAATTGTGTAAGCGCATATTTGGAAAATAAAAAATCTTTCACAGTATGTTAGTGGTTGAAATTTCCCAAGAGTTGCTTGTACAGGAACCTTTATAAAATAATGAATATCGAGTATTTATAAATGTTATATAATGTAATGCATTCGTTCATTAATTTATTCATTCAATACTCAATTATATTCATACCGAGTTTCTGGTATACACATAACGATTGTATATCTGTATCTGTGAAAAATTATGGGGGAATTTTATGGTCGGAAATATTCCCCGTAGAACACTTTGTTCTCGGTCAAATTGTCTCTGGGCGTGTTAACGATATTCGAATTGTATAATTAGCTTTTTATGCAAAAGTAAATTTGTGAAAAAAAATGAAAACAAAGCTGTATCTAGTATAAGCTATATATTTTATTATTATGATTGCAGATTAGAGAGTTATTTTTGTATGAACAATTCAGTATTTTCAACGACGATAACTACTTACATCATTTAAATAAAACTAGTTATAACGGATTTTAATCGCGTATATTAAATATTTTGGACATCCCGACGTTTCGAGCACTTTACAGCGTTCGTGGTCACGGGTAGACTGGTTTACCCGTGACCACGAACGTTATAACTAGTTTTACTTACATCATTTTCATTTTTTTATTTTAATCATTTTAAAACATAAGTTTATTAGGCCGGCAATGTAATTGCAAGCCCCTCGATGTTGCAGAAGTCAAAGGGTGGGTAGTTTGTTCACTTTCCATCAGGTGAGCCAGCTCGTTTGCCAATAATAATTAAAAAAAATATACGTTTTTCATTCATTGTTTTTAAAATAATCTTTTGTATATAGAAAGACATAGGAAAAGAGAGAATGAATATCAGTAATGTACGATTTAAGTTAAAAAAAGTGACTACGATAGCATGATACCAAAGAAACGCTCAATACAAAAAGGATTCATGTATTTTTAGTTTACTAATGGGACGAATCAATTTCGTTATTGGAAAACAGACTGAATATATATCACTTGCTTTGCTTGACTCCGGATTAAAATCTCTCTATCGATATAATACTAATTTCTGACGTAAGCAAATATTCTCGGAGATGTGGGTCAGCGAAATTGTTCGTTATTCTGCTATTTCCCCAGCGGTCCTGTGGCGTTAAAGAAAAGGAAAAACTCCACAATAGCGTGGAAGACTGCGGCATTGGACGCTTTCAATTTTCCAATTTGGAGCGCCGTGTGGCGCAGCCGGTGCATACATGACCTACCGCGGGCCGAAGCGTGTTTCAAATCAACTGTGGAAATATTGCTTTAGTTTAAGGGTTTTTTTTTAAACTGTCTCTCGAATTTGTTCGCTGGACTGAACTATTCATTGTACACTTTATTACCGTCGCAGTTCCTCCCTATTGGAATAATCATAATCAATTACTATTGTGTGTCTTGTTCTTTGTTTTCGTTAGAAACTACAACGTGACATGTCGGTAACTTTCCTTTTAAATCCATAAAATGAAGATATAAAAGTAGTCGTTACTTATACGTACATATATATGTATATTGATTTTTGATGTGTATCATATTTCCCCTCTCTTTCTTACTAGGAGTGATTTCGTAATAAGGAACGGTAGTCTATAACAGGAAGGAAGGCAAGCGTGCGCGATGCTCGTTCCATCTGACAGCCAAGTGTCAGATGGAACTAACCCATTTTCCCGACATCTATATTCTTAATGTTGTACATTGCCTAGGTAAGATATCAAATGTTACACATCACGACTGCTGTGTGTGACAGACTTATGTGTGCGATGTACACACGTAATCGATTTAAAGTCAATACAATACAAAAGCAATAATAAAACATGACTAAAAGCAAACCCGTCTGGGTAGGTACCACCCACTCATCAGTTATTCTACCGCCAAATAACAGTAATCAGTATTGTTGTGTTCCGGTTTGAAGGGTTAGTGAGCCAATGTAACTACAGGCACAGGGGACATGACATCTTAGTTCCCAAGATTGGCACATTGACGATGTAAGGAATTGTAATTTTTCTTACAGCGTCATTGTCAATGGCTAGTGGTGACCACTTACCATTAGGTGGCCCATACGCTTGTCCGCCAAACTATATCATAAAAAAAGACCAGTAGACAAAGTGTGCATAGATTGTTTCGTAATATTCTGGCTCGCACTGGTGTTTTTCTGAAGATATTTCCCGACATGTACCATTGTCTTCTTCAGCTACGATTGTCAGTACTTGAACTACTTATGTGGTTTATTTACTGACAAATCAGTCAGTAGACATAAGTACGTTTTGCGAAGAGCTAAGTTAAGTAGAGACGAACAATGTTTCAACAGAGTGACGGTTGAAATAAGATATTTTATTATAATATGTTCATGGATTACATAACCTTCGCGGAATGGAGAGAGCGCTCATGCCCTGAATTTCCCCCATTAACTCGCAATATTGCAATTACGAGTCTATGATATAGTTCATTGACTATATTATTGATGTTCGTTTTAATTTGTTTATTTCCATCGTATTTTATTAAATGATACAAAATAAATGTATATTTAATTCGTATTCTATGTTATTATGTAAATATATGTGTATTTAGTTATAACTTATTGCGTTTACTAAATCTTCCTTTTTTTCTAATAAATGTTTGTCTGAAAGAGATCACTGTTTTAGAAATAAGTCCGTCTTTTGCGAAATTTTTATTTTTTCTCGATTCTTATAATATATATTAATATAACAACAACAACTTCAAATTTCCCACTGTTGGGCTATGACCGCATTTTCCTTTGAGGAGAAGGTTTGGAACATATTACACCAAGCTGTTCCAATGCGGGTTGGTGGACAACACATGTGGCAGAATTTCTATGAAATTAGTCACATGCAGGTTTCCTCACGATTTTTTCAATTTCAATCATCGGTTAAGATGCACTCGGCTCTATTATATAATACTATAAATGAGTAACTGGCTGTCTGTCGCTCTTTCATGACCAAAGCGCTGAACCGAATTTGATGAAATTTGGTGTGAAGCAAACTTGAATTTCAAGAAAGGACATAGGCTACTTTTTTTTGCCAATCATATGACAACCAACACACTAAAACACGAGCGTAACCTCGGGCGACAATTGGTATCTTATAATTGTATTTGTTGGGAGGTACTTATTTGGTCTTAAAAGTGAAAGATTTTCTAGAGCAAAGAAAACGAGTATACGATATTGTTCTCAAGTCTGCGGTTTTGGGCGCCAGCAGAAAAGCTGTAACGAGAACTATTTCATTGTTTACAGAAGTGAATCTTATTTATTTGAAATGATTTCATTAAGATACGAGTATATCTAACTAGATTCGTTTTTGTTTCACGTTTAATTGTTAGTTTATTTGAAGTTCCTATTTGAAGATTGAAGTTTGTATATTTGGAAACACCATGTATAACATATACATGGTGTTTCCAAATATACAAACTTAAGATATACAAAGTTAAGAGATAATTATTTAATGTAAAATTGCTATAGGCTTCTCATCTATGTTCAAGATGGATGAAGTTGGTTGGACAGACATGTCAACTAATTTATAATGATTACGTTCGCGAAAGTATTCCGATTCAAATTCCTCATAAAAATAGAACCTCAGTTGAATCAGATCTGCTGTCAAATTCAGTAATCTGTACTAGATACGATTCGATATAACTTCGACTGAACTGGTTTAAAGGTAAAGATTTCGTTTCGATTCAATTGCGATAAAGTGACGATTTGTTATAAGAATTTTTCCCACGGGAAGATGTGATTTTCATGATGTTTGCCACTGAGCTCGAATTATGTTATATAATTTTAAACAAAAATTTTGCAAAACTATACGGCTGAGATTGTTCTGATTATCTATGATCTTCATATTTACGAATTATATTACTTATTCGCTTATCTCTTCGTGAAATATGCTTCTTTAATCTTTACTAATTAAACAATGTAACATGTTGATATACCTTTTACCAGGTCTGAGAGAGGTTTTTCACAATATTTTAACTAAATAAACAGTTTATTGTATTATTAATGTTTTCAACTGAAAATAAAATTGAAAGCTAAACTCTTTAATTAATACAAAGACAGAAAAAATAAATGAATAACTCGCCAAAGCTCTTTGATAATGTCACTATGATGCCAGACACAGTCGCATAAAAAGTAATAACGCGTCGAGCTGTAATATAATCCTATATCTTTTAGGTCCCGCGCGAATCCCACCGCTTAGAGGCCTGCAGCGTCGCTAAGATATTTAATTACGGCTAATGGACATGGAATTATTTGTCGCTATTAAATAATCCTATATCGAATACACGAACGTTCGGTAGTTTCGTATCAGCGCATTTATATTCCGATGGCGAAGGCGATGCAGGTGCCTCGAATCCAATTACGAGGTGAGTGTGCATCCTTTTGTGGTTTAGTTCAATATTTCTGCGCGAAATTCGTGCATTTTCAATATTATTCGAGAGAAATCGTCAAGCGTTTGTTTTCATCGCGTCTGTGCGTCGATGCATATTCATTATTCTATACACGTCGCGCCGGGAGCCGTGTAAAGGGCATTCTGTATGGCTTTCAGCTTGTATGGCCGCGGGTAATTGTCGCTTCTGTGTTATGTGATTTTTGTATGTAACAAAATACTCGCCTGCGTGTTAAATTCCTGAATATGGTGGTATTTTTTTCCTGGTAGTCATTGCGGATAATCTCAACGGACTAGACACCTGGTCAAAATATCATTTACTGTAAAATTGTAAACCGAAAATAGGAACACTTTCTATTAACACACTGAAGGGACAAGATCTGGAACAGGCATTGGAGTATGAGAACTGCTAACTTTCCAGGTCGAAATAGGTATATATACATTGGCTCGACCTGGAATGTGAACCCAAGATCTCAGAAACTAAATTTCTATAAAGTTATATCTTCTACGTCTGAATAATACCTTACAAAGCCTCTCATTATTTTCATCATATCTTATGAAAATAAAATTTGTATAAAAACATGAAGACTCACACCATAACCATAACCAACATAAAAAATGCTATCTATCAAAGGCATAACGCCCAATGTATTTAAATTTAATCAACTAGACGATCAAAAACAGATAAATTATTCCCTTTTGATATCAAGTTGCCATTTTTCGACGAAACAAGTCAATAACTTTATGAAAACAAGGGTCGGCCTGACGACCTTTGTTGATAAAGTCACATTGACCCGGTACGTGAATATGTTCCCTGCTGTGGGTAGTTCGACTACGTCATAGGAAACTGGTACACTTGCGTTATGTTAGTTTGATTCATTTTATTTTTATATTCGACGACCTCCGTGGTCGAGTGGTGTGTACACCGGTTTTCAAGGGACCACTCCGAGGTCCCGGGTTCGATTCCCGGCTGAGTCGATATAGATTATCATTAGTTTTCTATGTTGTCTTGGGTGTGGGTGTTTGTGGTATCTTCGTTACTTCTGATTTTCCATAGCACAAGTGCTTCAGCTACTTACATTGGGATCAGAGTAATGTATGTGATGTTGTCTCATATTAATTATTATTATTATTATTTTAAGCACGTAAGTGAATATTGGTTACCTAAGAGGTTGTCTTTACTCATTACATTAGTACTATGTGTAATAAAAACCACTCTGGCTACCATTCGTTATGCTATATCCCTTAAACCTGTATTACACACTCACTCACAACAGAAACAATGTAAGATCTACTCCCATTGTTAAAGTTTTCTCAGTAACTATTGCTGGGTTTTTAAGCGTTGATTTGTTTTATAATTTTCATCTCATCCGTAGAAATTGTAACTGAAAGGAGAGGAATCATTAGCTCGTATTCATTTACAGCTGTATTGTCTGTACCGATCGTGCTTGATGCTAGCCAGGTGACAGTATCAAAAGTTACCTCTGGTCTTCATTTTTCAAAGTGATATCATATTAATTCTAATGAAATTCCGTTTAATGTTTAAACACGCCAGCGTAGATTATCAAAATCGATCCTGTGGCGCCCACTGAAAAGACGGAAAGAGTACCGCTGGTTGTTTAGTGGTTATTTCGGTGTGCGGAGCCTACTCTGCGTCCTTAGTACCGGTGAGCCCCACATACCAACCCACTTCTGTCATGTGGGGGAAGTGGGTAACTCGTTTTTCTATCGAGAAAAATAGGGTAGATTATAAAAAATATAATTCAGTGTTATTGAACAGAAAACGTAATCCGTAAAAGTAAAGTAACAGCCTGTACATTTCCCACTGCTGAGATAAGGCCTCCTCTTCCATTAAGGAGAGGGTTTGAAACATATTCCACCACGCTGTTCCAATCCGGGTTGGTGGAATGCACATGTGGCAGAATTTCGATGAAATAAGACACATGTAGGTTTCCTCACGATGTTTTCCTTCACCGCCGAGCACGAGATGAATTATAAACACAAATTAAGCACATATATATAGTGGTGCTTGCCTGGGTTTGAAACCGCAATCATCGGTTAAGATGCACGCTTTCTAACTACTGGGCCATCTCAGCTCTTAATCCGTAATCCCCGTAATTGTTATTTGCTAAAATATAACGATTAACATTACGAAAACAATTTCGAACGTAACTAAATGCTTATAAAACCGTACGAGTACAACACACTTTCTATGTTAATGGAATAATTTGACTCAAAACTTAACTCACGCATATCCGAATACGTGGAAATGTTTTAGTTCGCGCTCACACAGCTTGTATTTAAGTTACCTTTGTCATTATACGACTTAATATACTTTAATGTTTCTTGTTTATAAGCATTAGGGATCACATTTTAATCAAAATGAATTACGTTCGAATTAACGTCGGAATTGTTATTTACAAGTTAATTGTAATTATTTAAAAGGTTTCGTAGTTGGAATTTGAATTGTATTTCAGAGAAATGGCGAGGACTCAGCTAAATAAGTTATAAATACATCTATAGTATGTACATGGTATATTGCGTAGTATATAGAAGAGAAGTCGCAAGTAATGCTGAAAGTATTTTCTCCAATCCAGGAACTAATATATAATGGCGTGTAAAAGAAAAATGAATTATTGTACATAAAAATACACACACATATATGTGTATTTAAATTTATATTATATAGATTTTCTTTATAATGTCACGTGACGTGTAAAGTACATGCACTAAAATAATAATAATAATAAAGCTTTTATTGTTCCATATCCCTTAATTTACATTTCAAATGATGTTAGTAAGTTTTTATGAATGTACTTAGTCTAATGTTAGTTTTTAATTATAATACTTAGAAGATTAATTTTATTCCAGGGTATGGACCCCATTTTGGGTATAAGCCTCCTCCAACCTATTCCACTTTTCCCTATCCTTTCCTCGGTCGAGCCAATTCTCTCCCGCCGTTTGTATGATGTCGTCTCGCCATCGTTGTTGTGGTCTGCCGAGTTTTCTTTTTCCTGCTGGTCCCTTCCATTTCGTAGCCTCTATTGTCCATCTTTTATCCGAGTAACGTGCGATGTGTCCAGCCCACTTCCACTTTGTCGTTAGTGCCTGTCTCAGCGCATTATTAAACTTTGTTCTCTTTCTTATGTTTTCGCTTCTTATTTTTTCTATTTTTCTAATTCGAAGTATGCTTCGCTCCATTGGCCTCTGTGTATTTTCTATTCTTTGTTTTATGCTCCTTGTGAGTACCCAGGTCTGACAACCATACAGTAGACTTGGTATAATACAGGTGTCCATAACAGTTTTTTTCATGTTCAGGCTGTAATTGCCTTTTAGTATTTCTTTTAAGGAACAAAACTTTTTCCACGTTATATTTATTCTTCGTGATACTTCTTCCAAATTACTATTAGTATTAAATGAGATTTGCTTTCCTAGGTAGATATAGCTATCAACGTATTCTATAATTTGTCCTTTTACTTCTATTGGTCGTTTGTAACTGTTGGTCATTATTTTTGTTTTACTTGGATTCATATTTAGTCCAACTTTTTGACTTTCCTTGTCAAGTGTAGTGACCATTTCTTCTAGGTCTTTAGGTGATTCTGCCAGTATCGCAATATCGTCTGCAAATCTTAGATGATTGAGGTACCTACCGTTTATCAAAATGCCTTTATTTGACCAATTGATTTCTCTAAAAATGTCTTCGAGAACAGCTATAAAAAGTTTCGGTGACAACGGATCTCCCTGTTTAACGCCCCGTTCAATTTTGAAGGGTTCTCCACTGGATTCGAGTCTAATTTTGCTTGTACTATTTTCGTATATATTTTTAATTATGTTAATATATTTTTCGTCAATTTTAAGAGATTGGAGTGCCGACCATATGGAGGACGCTGTCGAAGGCTTTTGTGTAATCTATGAACGCCACGTAGAGTGATCTGTTAAATTCTCTGTATTTTTCTATTATTTGTTCAATTGTATGGATATGATCAATGGTACTGTAACCTGAGCGGAAGCCTGCTTGTTCTATAGGTTGTGATTTGTCAATATCTTGGGTTATTCGTTTGAGTAGTATTGAAGCAAAGAGTTTATATATGCTTGATAAAAGACTGATTGGCCTATAATTCCCTATATCTAGCGGATCACCTTTTTTAAAAAGTAAAATAATGTCTGACAAACACCATTTTTTAGGAACTGTTTCTGTGTTCAAGACCATATTAACACGTTCCCTGCGCCATCACTTTCAAAAAACTTTCAGCTGGTGCTTTGGAGACCTAAAAGATCTCCAAACTAACCTACCATTTTGTGCGTTTGAGACCTAATCGGTCTCCTAAAGATACAGTTATCAAAATAGTTTATATCTTCCAAAAAAACAATCAAATATATTTAGAAGTTTTGTGGGTGAAAGATAGCCTATTGCTTTATATTTTGCTAGGTTCGCACGCAGTTATGACATTTGAATAAACTACAAATACCAAAAAAATATATGACGTCGATTGTATCTCGTACCGCAACGGAAGATAGTTCAATATGTGTAGTAAGTAGTGATGGGAATAAAATAATATCTCAGTTGTCGATTGAAAAAGTTTTATTATAATAATTATGGAAAGTGTTTTTCATTAAAACGTGGTAGGCACATTGATTGCTTGCATTGCGCGCAAATGGTAACAATTATTTTAGTTTTTTTTGAAGCGTCAATGCTGTTTAATGTGCGTCGTAATTTTTCATAACACACAACGTCTTTTTTTGTCGCCACGTTGGATAACATGGTCAGTACATCTTCCTTGGGGTAATTCTGTAATAAAGTGTATTGTATAAATAAACAGCATGCAACGATGTCAGTGAAGTAGGTAAATGCGATAGAATCTAATTTTATTAGTTTCGTTATTCGAGTGTCTTATGTCTATTTTTGTCTTAGGCTGTTGTTGCTTTAAAAAAATATACGGAGGTATTAAATAAAAGCTGGATGTCACAGGTCTCTTGTAAGTTTACTATAACAACGTTTTTGTTTTAATAACCGAAATTTAGGCTACCAGAAACTTACCAGAGAGTGATGTGATAGGACAACACTAAAACGAGTCTCGCAGCGCCCGAGCCGCCCACCTTCACTCTCTTGCGTCTACGAGGCGTACGATTCCACGAGTACCGACATATCTCCTAACGCAAGGAATGAAAATAATTACAGTACTGTGCGTTAGGGACCTAATCCATCTCTAATTTTTTTTTTAATGTCCTTGAATTCATCTTTAAGTAGGAAGTAAATATGTATATTTGTCCTACTCATACCTTAAGTACTTTACACGTTAGATCCTCCCGCAAGGAGTGAAACAACACGATTATGTTCAACGCACAATACAAAAGTCCTGCAAGAGATCTGATAGATCTCGTAATGCAACGAACGTGTTAAATAAGTTAGTTAGTTGGCTTAATATGGCTGGTGCCCCCATTTTTATTGCTTCGTTTGTGATTCCGTCTGGACCAGGGCTTTTTTCGTTTTTCAATTGTCTTATGTGAGTGTACACCTCGATTTCGTCAATTGGTTTAACAGTGTTATTTTTTGTTTGGTGTTTTTTATGGGTTTCTGTGATGGTGTTGTCTTTTTTCTTATATAGGTTTTTATAGAAGTTTGTTGCATACTGGATCACATTTTTCCTTGTCTTAATAACTTCTGACTCCTGGTTAAAATTATGTATCCATTTTTTGTGTGTGGTTAATTCCTTAAAAGCTCTTTTTGTACTTCTGAATTTTTTTCTAAATTTCTGGTTATGATGCTTTGTTTATAGTTACTATAATCTTGTTTTATTGATTTATTTGTTGTTTTATACAATTTGCTAAGTTCGGCTTTCATTTCTTTGGATTTATTTTTTGTTTTTATTAGTTCTGTGCGCCTTTTGATTAAAAGTTCTGTATCATTGCTGAATATTTTATGCACTTTGGCTTCTGTATTTTTTTGTGTTTTTAGGCTTTCAAGTATTATGCTTTCAAGTTCATCGTAGTAAGTCTGAATGTCTGTATCTTCGTTTAGTTTATCTGATGCATTCGACATATCTGTAAGTTTTTTCAAGTAGTTATCGATTTCATCGCTCGATTTTGGTCTGGTTTTTGTACTTTTGAAATTTTTTCTAGACATTTTCCCTGATTTTAGCATAATAGTGGCTCTTACGAGTCTGTTATCAGAGGGAAATTTTAAATTGTTAATAACCTCAACATTCGTTATTATTTTTGGAGTATTGGTCATTATAAAATCAATTTCGTTGGTGGTTTTTTTGTCCGGCTATATCCAGGTCCATTTTCTATAGCTTCTCTTTTTGAAAAAGGTGTTCATTATTGATAAATTGAATTCAGAGGCGTATTCTATTAACTTTTCTCCTCTATCATTTCCTTCGCCCATGCAGAATTTCCCAATAATTTTACTATTGACGTTTTTTGGTTGACCTAATTTGGCATTAAAATCTCCAATTACCAAAACTTGCTCGTTGACTAGTGAGTGGGCTTGATTTAAGTCTTCGTAAAATTGGTGAATTTCCTCTTCATTTGCTTTTTCTGTTGGTGCATAAGCCTGAATTAAAGATATTGGAAAGTTATCGAATTGCAGTTGCAAAAGCGCTACTCTTTCTGAGATGCCCGTAAATTTTATTATTTTGGTTTTGTGTTCTATTTTAATAAGGAATCCAACTCCATGAAAACCTTTTGTTTGTCCTATGTAGCACAGAATATGGTCCTGGTATTCTTCGATATTGCAGCCCATTCTCATTTCTGACTTCAGAGAGACCTATAATATCATAGTTGAGGTTTTTGAGAGCATAGGTTAATTCAAGATATCTTTCAAAGGATGATAGGGATCTTACATTATAGGTGTATATTCGAAGCTTATTTTGATTTTCACTAGGTGTAAGTTTCTTGATTGGAGGGTGGTGGTCTTCTTCCCCCACGGTGACCAGCCGGATTGGGGTGCTGATACACATGCACTAAAAGATTTAAAAAATGTACACATATAACTAGATTATAAAAATAATTATTCAAAAATTAGAAATTATACATATAAATAAGCCTATAAGTCGCCTGTGACTTCGTTCGCGTTTTAGGGTATTGATTGTCTTGTGCTAGAAAAAATGTAGCCTATGTGCTTTCTTGGAGTTCAAGTTTACTTCATACCAAATTTCATCAAAATTGGTTCAGCGGTTTGGTCGTGAAAGACCGACAGAGAGACAGTTACTTTCACATTTATAATAATATTAATAAAGAATCATTCCAAAACTATATTTATACTATAATGCTGGAACGTATGCGCCAATCTCAAAATTACCAGCGTTATTGTACATATAATACGTTTGTATTAGTTCGTTTATTGAGAAAGGTTATAGTATTTCACCCCACAACCCATGAGGCTTATCATGAATACCAAATAATAACAAACGTATATAATCCAAAATTAACGCAAGCAAACTTTTTATCATCCATTTTAGTTAACGCAAGAACAATTACATGAAACTTTCACGTTGATAAAGCTTATAGGTTCCAAATGGGCAATACAGACGCTTTATAGGTTAAGTACAGAGAACCTTTACAATTAACTTAAGCGTAATTAGTATAATACTGACATCCAAAGAAATAGTATAGTAACCAAATTAATCTAAACAAAGGTGGGATAGTTAACTTGGCAATCACTCATCTGATAACGCCGAACAGTACTTTTAGTTAGTAAGTAATTTTGTGTTCGAGCTTAAAGAGTGAGTTAGCCAGTGTAACTACAGTCACAAGATAAATATCCTTTTAGCCCCTAATGTTAGTGGCGCATTGGCTATGTAAAGAATGGTCAATATTTCTTACAGTGGCAGTGTGTATGGTTGGTGGTGACTACCAACAACATTTAGCCGATTTGGTAATCCCCTTATCAATATTTAAAAATTTTGGACTTCTTAAATAATTTTAATTTGGAGAAGAATTTTGGAACTTCACAGATCATTTTTTATATAGCTGTAACCTTAACTCAAACTGTAAAAAAGTTGTAGACAATTTTATTTGCAAATATACTAACAAGTAACTCCCTTATAATTATTGTTATATAATACACAGTAATAATAATTATAAGACTATGATATAAAAAATAGAAGAGTAAAGGAATATATGTATAATATATGAACAAAAAATAATAATTATATGCACAAAGGCGGTCTTATCACAGAGAGTAATCTTTTCCGGACAACCTTTGGATAAAAGACATGAGAATATAAAAGCGACAAAGGGTGTACAGTTCGAACCCTTTTAAAAATAAATGGTTTCCATATATTTACAATACATACATATTTATATAATAATATAGAGACATACAGAATTGGGCATTTGGGGTGTTAGAACGCGTTGGCAGTGGTTAGAACGCGTGCATCTTAACCGATGATTGCGGGTTCAAACCCAGGCAAGCACCGCTGTTTCATGTGCTTAATTTGTCTTTATAATTCATCTCGTGCTCAGCAGTGAAGGAAAACATCGTGAGGAAACCTGCATGTGACAAATTTCATCAAAATTCTGCCACATGTGTATTCCACCAGCCCTCATTGGAACATCGTGGTAGAATATGTTCCAAATCTTCTTCTCAAAGGGAGAGGAGGCCTTTAGCCCAGCAGTGGGAATTTACAGGCTGTTGTTGTTGTTGTTCGAAACGCAGCCAAAATATATGTATGTATATACTGTGGGTATTTTAAATTACATTAACTGTCTGTAAACAATGAATAACTGGAAAAAGCATTCTTCTATTGAGTTTCGAGGAGATATCTTGCTTATTCTTACTAGCTCTGATGCAGTTAAATCTTTACATACGAGGCTTTGTCACGTTTGTGAATTTTGTAATTCAAATGAATGAATTCGAATTTAAAAAATTTGTAAATGATGTATCGACTTTTTGACGTCATATCTCTTACTAGTTGTCGACCAGTCATGTATTATGCAAAAAAAGTAGCCTATGTCCTTTCTTGGACATCAAGTTTGTTTGTTTCATGCCAAATTTCATTAAATTCGGTTCAGCGGTTTGGTCGTGAAAGAGCGACAGACAAACGCGCAGATAGAGTTTCTTTCACATTTTCTTCATTCAAATAATACTATCTGTACTATATAGATAATCGATAATTCATGAAAATTTGGAGTACCTAAATTTAAAGGACAATTTGAAAGTACTAAGTTACCTGAAAGATAAAAAAATGTGACGTAGAGGGAAAAATATATATCTATTTTAAGAAGTTTTACTTTCATTACGTGTAGGGTGGTGCAAGCGAACGTGTCAATTAACCCAGGCCTCAGAACAGAGGCAGGTATGTTTCGCCAACACTTGCAGTTATTCCTCACTGAGCAGAAATGCTTTGTAGCACTGGTCGGTGCGAAGGGGAAGTGCCTTTGTAATTACCTAAAGGCACCGGGGGTCTAGAACATACTTCGATTGTTCTGAATATTCGATAGCCAGAATATTGCTAATGTTATAATATACTAGACACAATAGCATAATTATAAATAACTGAATGTTTAATTTATTTTAATATCGGTACCATAAACTTGAAAAGTAATCCAATAGAATGTCTCAACTATTTTAATTTAGTGTGTATCTGCATAATTCACGATAATGACAGAAAAATAGGGAACAGCTAACGCGCCTAGTCAGACAAGCAATATTCCCAGACTTGTAACCACGAAAATCTCTCGTAAAACTGTCCTGCAACGTCGTATAAATGACGTTCAAATATATATATAAATAAAGTGCTCAAGCTACAGAGATACTGATGCTTGACAGGAGTTTAATTATATAATTGATATTATTTTTGTTTTAACTATTTAATTTGTCATAAAAATAAATTCATAAAAATATTGTCTGTTAAAATAAATATGAAAGCTCTTCAAAAAGCATTTACGTATAAGCGAATATATTTTTTATGCAAGCAACGATTTTTGCCAACGTTGTTTGATCGCTCGCTCGATAGCGTCAGAGTAACAGAGAAGTAAGGGCGAGTGCACAACTAATTTGCGATTCGCTAATCGCAACGCATGCACACTTGAGAAAGTACGAGCGACACAGATTTTCTTTCATATAAATTATATTATCTATATTTCAACTATATACCCACATTACCGCCTTACATTTTATTTTTTAAGTTTATTTATATAAATAATAGTAGTTGTCATTATATTTAATGATATGTCAAAATACGAGTGTATGTTACAAAGTCATAATTTAATATCAAAGCGTTACGTTTTCTCGTTAAGAGTCAAATATTTATCACCAGTTCGGAAACGAATGCATCAGGTTGAAAGGACTCGAAAGAAACTTACCGAGATGGCGTTTATATATACATATTTTCATTCAAGTAAATACTTATTTTTAATTAGTACTTTATGATATTTATTTTTTCCGAGATATTGCTTACCAAACACATAGGTTATATTAAAAAATAATAGTCATATATACAAAACAGGAAATGATAATATAATAAACAATATATCGTAAATGCTAAAATAAAATAACCCAAAATAACCAATTGGCAGAACTATTGCGTTTATGCAGCACGGTGAGCGATCGCCTTAATACTTTATTGAAATTGATTTCACGTACAGAAAACAAATTCAAATTGAATTTCAAAATGTATTCTATTCAATCAAGTTTTCATATGCGTTTTAAAATTGTCAAAAAGTTAGTAAAACAAGTTAGTATTTTCTCTGAATAAATACTGATTTCTTTAGGGTGACAGACTGTATATCCACACACTATATGAAATCCATAGGATGTATTTCATTGATTCTCTGCTTAATAAGTTCTTAAGAAACAATTTTACATGTTATACTGATGTGATGATGTAAATCTTAAAATAAAAATTATAAATTAAAGACAGCAAATCTATGTGGTATTTGACTGAGTTTGAATCCAACTCGACTAAGAGTCTTTTGTTTTAACCATGGGACCATCACGTACCAATACATATATGTTTTTAAAGAACCGCTAATTGCTTGTACAATAATCTGAGCTTGTCTTCTTAAAGAAAAAAATCTGGAACTTTCTGGAACGTTCTTTAATTACAATAGTCACAAATGATAGTCGAGAGTATGCTTGCTAGTTATAATTGCGAATAAAAATGTAACCACAGTCCTTACAATACATAGATAAGCGATTACCGTTATTAATTAGACATTAGATTGTCTTCAGTTAGCATTATGAGCTAACTGGAGACAAGGCAAGTATATACTAAGGAGCAAATATATACTAAGATTTATATGTGAGATTTAAAACAAATAAAAATGAAATAAAGACGTTTTGAAAATAGACAAACTACGATCATAATCCGGGACGTGTGTTTCGACATTCCCGCAGCCACTGCGAACCGTGTCGAGGACAGCCATGACATTCGATAAGTAAAAATCACGCATGCTTTTTACTGCTCCCCTAGTGTGCGGATATCTTTCAATTCAAATCAAATTCCTATATTCAATGTAGCTCACTTATTGATTGTCAAATTATACAGTATCGTTTCGACTAGGAAATACTCTGACCTGAAATGAGACGATCGATTCATTGTGGTGCTATCAACTATAAACCCACTAATTGTAATAACCCTTTTCACAAAAGTGTTGTTTAGCATTTTGTTGACTTGGTATTAGAGGCAATTTGAACGCTTTCTTGGATCCTGTTTTGAAACCATATACATAACCCAAAAGGTTACTAATTGTATGCAGTCGAGTAACAAGTACCTTTGTATTTTGTTCTTTGTACCAATGTTGTGTGTATCAGATTTTCTCACAAAATGATTGATATTTTTCCTTACATATGTTACATAATATACGAGGTTACAGTTAATATTTTGATTTATTTAAATTTATGTCTAAAGTCAGTTTCCCAAAGAGATCGTTCACTTCATTTCATTCTGTTTATAACCGATCCTGTGTGATGTCCGATCCATCGGTGACCAAGTAATGAACCAGATTTTTCATGCATAAAATTAAAATATTTTACACATTTTACAAAAGATAATCATGAGTTTCCTTTTTTATAGAAAATCCGTGTTGTTTGATAGTATATCGTGCTTTTTTTTAAATCAAGGGCTCGTATTTGCTTTTTTCTAAAATAAGTTAGGCGAATAATTTCGTCTAAAACGACCCAGAAAGTTCTTTGCACTCTTTATGCTATTTCTTGTAGAAAATATAATGACTATGACCAAAAACATATCTATCAGCAGTTCCTATAGAAACAAATCAAACTTGACAAGAATTAGCAAATGTTTTTTTTTGTAGGTAGTTAACGAGGTAAATTATTTATATTTGAAATAGCCAACATTTGGAGTTTATTACATTTACAAGCCATGAAAATAATCATCACCATCCAGACACACTTGGAAATATCACTATTTATACCAAATAAATTTTATTATTATTACTTTGTATACGATGAAATTTAATAAAATCAGACTTAGTATTTCGGTGGTACTGTCTTTTATTTGCGGAAATATATACAAATACAATGTTAAAGAAGTTCCTGTGTATCCCGGGGGAGCCGCTGTTTGTCAATGTCTATTGTATGTGAAGTAGGAACTAGCGGGTGGATCAGTTTGTGCCTACTATGCCCACGGGAGCACTGTTAGCGCCGTATCCAAATGTTGCAAGTAGAAGCTCATGTTTTATAGGCTCGTAAGAAATTGAAGAGCTAGTAAAATTGATATCTATAGTAACGCTATGTTTGTTGCTATTTCACAGTCCAAACATTGAACCATCATAGTGATTTGTATGAAGGAAGCTTGAACTCCAAATACTTTTATGCCTAATGGTACGTCCACGTGACATACACTTGACACAGACTTCCATTGAATTTTGACTGTGCAACTTAGCAGCGCAGATAAAAGTCGGTGCTATTCATGAATGTTGAATGTATCTGTATGTATTTTTGAATTGATCAATGAATAAATGGATTGATAGACTTTTTTACTAAGACTTGTTAGTCTGTAGTAGTCTGTGTAAGGGTCTGTGTCAAGTTTGTCTTGTGTGGACCTATCATTACGACCTAACGACTTACCCTCAAAACATGATCGCAGACACAGACGTCAACTAGTATTTATAGGATTAGTATAGAAGACTAATATTAATTGTTAATGCTGGCCGAAATAATTTATTAACATAATTAAAAAGTTGAGACAAATTAATTGAAAACGCAATATAATAATCATGTTTTATGTAACTTAGAAAGACATCATTAAAATCGAATAAATCACCTCAAACTCAACAACTCGAAATCATTGTAGTTAATACACCGAGTTACACGAGCAACGTCATGCCATAATGACCTGTATCGTAATACAGTAATGTCGATAGTTGCACGTCAGAGATTGATGAAACCAGTGGTGACATCGTGAAGCAAGATTTATGATTTGTGGATGATATGCCAATAGTGACTGTACGTTTTATTACAAAATACACTTTATTTCCGAGTGTTAAGGTTGTAAATTGTACTATTTAATTGATCCTATATTTGTACAGTATGGTTTTTGAAAAGTAGACTTTGTGACAAGTACGTAAAGCAGATTTTTCCTCAAAATTTTAATGTTATTGATAATAGTTACGGGGTGATTGAGTGTCAGAAACTCAGTTTTTCACCTTCTTAATAATAATTTGGAAAACAAAATATGCTATACGTATAGTGGGTATGTATGAAATATACGTAGATTTTGGTATTTAGTTCGTGGTAGGGCTTTTTGTAAGACTACAGGATACCACCCATCATATATTCTACTGCCTACTGTTGTATTAGATTTGAACGTTGAGTGATCCAGAGTAACTTGCACAGGACGAGAAAGCTGTTTTCCAATTAATGTAAATTGATATTCGAAATCATTAATAATCTCGTGAACAAGACATTCGTAGATAATATCGAAATACCGAGCTCCACCGAACAAAAATAATAAAACATGATTAATATCCTATATTATTATTAAATCAATAACTTTAATAATAAAAATAACCATGTTAATTTAAAATCGTATATCATTAATAGCAATAATAATTATTGATGTATGAAATGTTATTTGTAAGCTCAAATTAAATTGAGATGTAATCTCAGATCTATAAAAGAAATCTCGAGTGATTATAAAACGACGAATCCTGAATTCGAATCGCTTATTTAAAATTCGGCGCAGTTCGCCGCGGCCGAGATACCCAGACACGTACGCGCTGAGTAAGCCTCGTGTACCTTTAGGATTTTGTTAAATTTTTACGATTAAACTTTATGTTCAATATCCTATAAAACGCCGACTTCTTACGAGTTGTCTACAAGATGGTTCCTGGAGCACTGAATCCTAACAGATGAGCACTGGTTTAAATCCCGGGCGAAATTTGCTATTTATTTTCATATTCCACCGACCCGCATTGGAACAGCGTGGTGGAATATGTTCCAAACCTTCTCCTCAAAGGGAGAGGAGGCCTTTAGCCCAGCAGTGGGAATTTACAGGCTGTTGATGTTGTTGTTGTTGTTGTTGTTGTTGTTTCATATTCAATTTTGTATATAATAAAAGAGACAAAAAAAGACCCGCTGATATTCTTTCGCCGGTTCTTCTCAGGGTGTTTTCTTTTCCGAACCGGTGGTACTGTTTCATTTGACCATCAATGAGCAAGTTTAATGTTTCTATATTGAATAATTTGTATTTGAGTTTGCCCTTGAAATACCTAGGACTTACAACTTGGTGGTAGAACTTGGCACAAGCCTTCACTTGGTGCCCGTTACTCATAACAATATATTCTATTGCTAAACAGCAATCCTTAGTATAATTGTGTTCTAGTGAAAAAGATTAGTGAGCCAGTGTAACTACAGGCACAACGGACGTACCGTCTTAGTTCTGCCTACCTCGGTGTACTCTTGTAAGTTTTTTGTTATCATCTAATTATTTAGATATCAAAATATGACACCTTGGTACACCAATATAACGGTTAATTACAGCTAATTATAAAGCTTACAGAGTATTATGAAAAGAAATGAAATATTCTTGAACTAATCCTCCGATATTTTTTTATTATCCGTAGCAACGCCGTAGCGTAAACTCTACGACAATGCTTTGCTACGAATATTTTGCATTATTAACGCTTTCTGTGCTACATTTTGCAAATTAAAAATCGGCGATGCGACATCTAAAATTGGAACTCGATACAATTTTCAGTTTGCAAACACTTTTAATGATACTTATTAATTTACGAAGGGAAACATTTTCATTACAGTGCAAAGTACTATATTATACGGTATTATTTTATCAATAGACGTTTAATTTATTCCCGTTCTCAATTAATATTGGTAGTTAATGAATTTCGGATGAGTTATTTCTATTTACTTTGAACGCTATCTGGCTACCATTACGAAACATCTCCATAAGTATATATACATAAGTTATCCTATTGTGTGCATGTTTTAAAGAGTTAATATAATTCTCAAATGTAGAATCAACAATTTTATTTAATATATAGAATAGAATAGAACGAATATTCAAGATCCTCCCATTTCTCAAAAGCCGGCAATAAACCCCATGGCGTTCAGATTTTCATGGGCGTAGTCATGTTGTTAATTATTTGCATGTATGTAAGTCTAACGCTCGTTTGCAACCTATATACATATACAAAAAACTCTTTACCAAACAGAACAAAATATTTACTAAGCTATTTAAGTATATTTATCATTTCTTAAAAACAATTTATTATTGTAACTAAACTAATAAAATATATTTAAATCTAGTTACAGACTTGAATTCTAGTCTAGGTAAACTGTCAGAATTAACATCCGTACGCTGACTGCGAGTTTGTCAGCGTGGATCACGTTGATCTCAGTTCTGAGATCTCTGATCTCTTGAAGCTTGGATCAACTACTACTGTAAACTATAAGTAGTTCAAGGATTAAAATAATATCTATGAAATAAGCCGAAGTCGTCTTGTAATGAGTCGCAATAGCACAGTGGTTAGATTGCATGCATCTTTACCCATGATTGGTGGTTCAAACCTAGGTAACAGTCGCACAATTCATTGCGGTGAAAGAAAACATTATTGGTTATGTTTTATTGATGTACTGTATTTTATTACATGTAGTAATTCAGTTTGTTTCTAAATAAATTTTATTAAATAAAAAGCTTAATTACATTAAAAATATATATATTTTATAATCCTATAAGTATTTTTTTTAATTTTCGTTTAAATTACAAATTAAAATCAATGAAGACTCTATGAGTATATATTTGTATATATAAATTTACATGATCATAGTCTTCTAAAATTGGTTAGTTCATTTTACAATTGTAATATTTTTATCTATTTAAGCAATCACTTTCCTTCGAACACAAAAAAGTCTTACGTTGTATAAATATATGGATATTTTCCAACAAGGAAATTCAACAACATGGCACAGAAATAAACGAATAATATACATTGAATTTATTAGCTAATTAAATAAGGAAACCAATCAATACCTTAGCCTAGCGAAGATGTAGGATAGCCTTTCTACCTTGGCAAGTGCCAAGTGCCAAGACGCTGTACACCGATTCCGCCGCGGGTCCCGTGAGACACGACTGTGGATTCCTGTTATCGTGTCACCAGCTGGCGTTAGTTGTGAAGCCGACGTCTAGGGTTGTACATTGTTTGAAATCCCGGGACATCTGTCGCACTATTATACAATCGTACTTGTGGTCCGGGACAATAGTTGTGATATGCATTCAACTGTTGCGATAGAGAGAAATGTCGTTCAGTGTGGATTATTGTTAAGAGATCACGTGTCGATGCGATATGCTTTGATTAAAATGGTCTTATGTTATGTGCTATGAAGTTAGATTGACTTTGCTATGAGAACATGTGCATTCCACATGAAGGTTGTAGGTTCAAACATTGTAATGCATGGTTTGAATGAGATAGAAAGAAGGTATTGAACTGGATTTTACGTATATATCATCCATTCATTGTTGACATACCCAAAAGTCGAATTAAACGATTTGTCAGCTCGTTTTTGGTAAGAGACACTAAAATTTGGAACTACCTGCCTGCGTCTATTTTTCCTGACAAGTTGAACTCCTTGAGTTGAGCCTTTAAGAGTAGAGTGAACAGGTTTTTTTTGGATGGGCGTGTACCACCTTCACCTTCATCTACACTTTCCATCAGGTGAGATGGAAGACAAACGCCTATTTCATATAAATATGTAAAAAAATATGGTACTAATAAGTTCAAGAATATATATTTTAATGTAATAGCTATGTGGATATTTATATTTGCCAACTGATGATAAATGATTACCTATTAAAAACCCAGTTCACTAAAATCATCAGTGGTTCTGATCCGGATATAAACCGGCAATCTACGGCTATGATTACTGGGCGTTGTTGGAAGGAAGAGAGCTTCAGAATAGTAGAGCAACTATGAGATGGACTTATCATATACGAGCTATAATGTACATTTCCTAACATGAGTACGAGAAAGACAATGAAAAGAATAGAGACAAACTATCAAGCGTGGCACTACACTGAAATGTCTTCCACGAGCATTCTGCCATGAGCGAAACAACGAAGAAGAAGGGTTATATCGGTTCATTATTAAAATTCATAAAAATAAGCTACAGACACAAAAAGGTAAATTTTATTTGAATTAATATTTGTACGTCGTTAAGAGGAAAAACTGAATATTAAAAATGTTTCGCAATAAACGAAACGCGATGAATAATTCAAATGTTACACTTCATGTTTGTTAATCGTTAATGCGATCACGAATTCATTGTTGATAATGAATTATTAATTTTACATTCCAAACACAGATATGGATTTTGAAATCAATTTTACAAATTGAGTAGTTTCGGCTTCGCTTTGTTGAATAAACTTGTTTGTGTGATGTAGAAACATGTTTGAATGTTTAAAAATATCTGGTATTATACTAATGAGCCGCGAAGGGTATACTTTGTAAAATATATAACGGGTTGGACTTATGAGCCCATTATAAATCTGATCGTAAGTGGTCACAAATGCTGATAGTGTTTGGTGCTGTAAAAAATATTAAGATTTCTTAATATTACCAATTAGTCTAAGAGCTAGTCAATCAGAGTAATAGTATTCCTGTAAGGTCCCATTTTTTTTTCATAAAAAATCACCTCTCAAGCCACGCCCTTCAAGCAGCTTCCCCCGCTTGTCAAGGTCTTATGCTTTTCAAATTCGCCTGCCATTGTACATATTTATTATAAAACGTTTACTCAAAAACATAAAAATTTCAACTACACAGACAAGAGTTTATTTTGTCTCATTAACTGCTTTTTTCAATTCACTTGGCACATACCTTTGCTCCTTGTAATCATTTGTTAATATTTTTTTTACTACAAATAAACTACATCATCTACATACTAGAGGAGGCCTTTAGCCCAGCAGTGGGAATTTACAGACTGTTGTTGTTTGTTGTTGTTAAACTACATCCATTAAGTTTTAAAGCTTACAGAAACAAGTTTTTATACTATATTTATTCTACAATTTAAAAAATAAAGATGCTGATAACTTGCGGAGCTGATACCTGCCAGGTCATGGCTATTGCCCATAAAGTAAAGAAAGTAACAGCCTGTAAATTTCCCGCTGCTGGGATAAGGCCTCCTCTTCCATTAAGGAGAGGGTTTGGAACATATTCCACCACGCTGTTCCAATGCGGGTTGGTGGAATGCACATGTGGCAGAATTTCGATGAAATTAGACACATGCAGGTTTCCTCACGATATTTTCCTTCACCGCCGAGCACGAGATGAATTATAAATACAAATTAAACAGATATATATAGTGGTGCTTGCCTGGGTTTGAACCCGCAATCATAGGTTAAGATGCACGTGTTCTAACCACTGGGCCATCTCAGCTCTTTGGCCAATCATAATTGTACAAATTTCAAACCTTAAAGACGTTATCCCCCGAGAGTTTAAAAGCTCTCCTGCAAAATGGCCCGCCAGCTTAGAGATTAAGATGTTATATACCTTGTGCCTGGGTCACTCACCCTTTAAACCTATACAAACACTACACTTCAAAGCGTTGCTGCTTGGCGGTAGAATATATGACGAATTAGTGGTACTTACGCAGCAGACTTGCACAAGTTCTACGATCAAGTAGAAGGCAGAGCATGACTCATATGGTCCTAGGTTCACATTTATCGACCATTACTGAGTTTTATTCGCTTATTTCCGTTTATTTCATCTGTAACAACAGCAAAAATTGGAATGTTGGAATAATCCAATAAGGAAACAGGTAACAACGACGATTGAGTTCAGTTTTGTTGTCAAACGATAAACTTCACAGCACCGCCGACCTGGTCTGCTCCACAAATGAAACATCACCACGTAACGAATTGCTCGGTTATTTATAAATTCAAAACTGTCGAACAGCACGCCGTTCATGGAGCTTAAGCATTCGACATCCGCATTTCAGGTGGCGTAAATCAACACGGCCATAGTAATCGCCACCTGCGGAGCTGAATTTATCTTGAATAACACCCACGAGAGGCATCTCGTAAACGTTGCATCGCACTTTGTTGGTACTGATATGGACGTCGAATTGGGAATTTCGGACGAAGTTATAACCCTCACATTTGGCCAGTGAGAGTTTTTTTATGAATAAATTTCTTGCCAGTCATGGCTGTGTAATAATACCAACAATTTAAATTAATGATCTTTGATACGATTTGTTTTTGCGTAATTTAGAAACTATTGGACGGGTGAAATGAGCTCGATAATAGTTTATTATGGAGTGTTTGTTCAGATAACCAATATGCGTAATCCCATTAACCAAATTCAAATGATATACTCTAATTTTATAACGATAATCGACGATGAGTTTCAAAATTACCATTATTGTATTTAATTCACAAGATTCTTCATTATCTATTTATTGCAACAGGAAAGTTAACACAAGCCACAGTATTATTTCTTTTTATATATGTAGTTCCTAATTGTAAACATAATTTCGTGAATTTCTAACATTTTTATACTATAGTTTGCAAATGAGCAGTGGGCTTATATGATGGAAAGTACCAAGGCTCATAGACAACTGCAACTCCTGAAGGTTGTAGATGCATTGTCTGCCTATAAAGCCTATAAGCCTTCACAGAGGATTTACACGACGCAGAACATGCCTTAAATATCTGATTTCTTGATATGGTGTTGTGAACGTAATTTTGAATTCTTACGAGATGTCCAGAGGTGATATTGAGCTTGAAAAACGATATTTTGGGATAATGAGTCTCCATAATGTGCTCAGCCGATGCAGAAACAACAACAACAACAGCCTGTAAATTCCCACTGCTGGGCTAAAGGCGTCCTCTCCCTTTGAGGAGAAGGTTTGGAATACATATGTGGCAGAATTTCTATGAAATTTATCACATGCTGGTTTCCTCACGATGTTTTTCTTCACCGCTGAGGACGAGATGAAAAAAAGACAAATTTGGGTTTGAACCCTGCAATCATCGGTTAAGATACACGCGTTCTAACCACTGGCTCATCTCGGCTCATGCAGAAACATCCTTTGGAATATTTATTCCCATCGATTATCCTCGATTAACCGATATTAGCGGCGTCATCCATAAATTTGAACTAATCGCTTTAGATCCGATATTAATTAATAAGTCATTACCGTGAATCATTACGTCATATCGTAATGCTCATTATACATAATAGGAGACGAATGATTCAGAACTGCGATGACGGATAGTCATTAATATGTGACCGGTTATTAGCCCCACCGGTAATGAGGGCTAATCAGGTGATAGATTATCTGTGGAGGGGTGTACGCCTGTGGAGGGATTCCGATGGCAAATTTAACAAAATAAATATGTAAACTTTAATCATAATTATCTGCGTCATTGGTCTATTTCATTTGATGAGGTTTTTGGTAAATCAATAAAAATTTGATGGCTTTTTCATTTCAAGTTCACACATTTGTGCAGTATATTGCATATTGTTTCTTAATTATTATCTTTGACCTTAGCACTGGCCACCGTGTCCGACATTAATAAGGAATAAATATAATAATAAAACACTATCAATAACATAAGAATTAACAACATTAAATGCTTAAATATATATATATATATATACAAATATGAACTAAAACTAGTTACTGTATAAGTCTTGACCACGTGAAATAGTGGCAAGTATTTCCCCGTTGAATCGCAATTCCGATCCTCTGGGCAAAAAACGAACAAGCCCTCCTGTCACCAGTGGAGGCAATGAGGCGAGGTGTTATACTTTTGATGAAGCTTTTTGCACCACTACTCCAAGGGCCAAGCGTTTCGACAGCAAATGGAACAAATAAGTAATTAGATATAATACACGAATATTTAGTTCTTTTTTTGGCTTCAGCTTTTTCCGCAGCGGCACGGGCTCTTAACATTGTTTCTCGGATATGAGATGGGGATATGTCACTATCAATGCGTATAATCGTATATGGTCAAAGAAAGCTGTCTAGACATTAAGATCGGAATTAGCGTCAGAGTTGTTTAGTTTCAAGTCTTATAAAATTGTAAATGCAAATTAATCATATGCACATATATATAATTATATATTCAATTTAGATTTTAATTATTTTTGAAGTTTGAAATTTTCTGAACGCTGGTTATTTTCTTAGCCAGGGAAATGGCAATTCAACGGTAAATCTATATATTTTTTTTTTATTCGTATATAATCAAAGTCTTAAGGTAAATATATATTTAGATAATTTAATGTGATGTTACTTTGAGTTGTTATTTATAATACGAAGAAAATGTAAGAAAATACGAAATAAACTAAACATAGGCTTACAGGCTGAGGGTAGTATCAGCTGAAGACTCGCCAGACTGATGGTGCAGTGTTTGTATACCGCAACGTGATTTTAAGGCAGACGTGACGTCACGATCCGTCTACAAAACAGTGAGTTAGGAAAAAGATAAATTTACATGCTACAAATAAAATCCATGCAAATTTGAACTCTTGATTTGCTAAAATAAAGTAGATATTTGAAGATATATGCACACAATACATGTATAACGATGCTAATTGTAGCGTACAATTGGAACTTATTGTATTATATTATATATTTTTCAAATAACTACCTAAAATGAAGTGTTATGTTTTCAAGGTTCATCTATGTGTGTATGTGAGTTTCTTTATTCCAGTCTTCAAATGTCAGAACAGATTTGGATAGGAATATAAAGTTGGATTCATTACAAAAACGAGTAACATTACAAAATTGAAAGACAAAGTGAATACTTTATTCAATATAGAAGTCAAAAATCTACCACCGGTTCGGAATTTAACGGCGAAAGAAAAACAGCGGGATTTTTTTTTTATTTTTTTATTTCATTTTTATGTTCATGTCCAATAATAATAAGCACATTTTTGTTCTTAACAGCCTGGAGGGATCATCTCATTCTCAAGGCTTGCAATCAACTAAAAAGTCATTAGTATTGTAATATAATTAGCACTTTTTGCGTACATACATAACATTATCAAAAATAAATCGAGAGAAAAATTGAAAAAAAAATCTATTCTGTACAGTTCATTACAATTTACAAATTCATTACTTATTTGTTTTTTTACGGATTGTTTTGTACATGTAGCCAAAAGCGTCTTCATGTCTGGCTGTCGTGTTTTGAAAAAATGTCTTATTTTCTTGATCAATATTTTGCGTTATCCTATTGGCTATTTCAGCGTTAAGACGCTGTGAATTAAAATAAACAATTAAAATTTCTTACTAGAAATATATTAGTGTAATTAACACTTTAATTATTCTAATCTATTATACACTCGAGCGCATTATTATTTTCAGACTTAGCTAGTCTTAAATTGAATATAAAGTTTCTTGAGTATTAAAATAAATAACAATAAATTTATAAAGGTATAGTTACATAGAAATAGAATACATATTATAGAAATAACATTGATTTCTTTGTAGGAGCTGTTAAAGAGGATAGGATAAATATACAAAGTCTGGTTTAAGTAAAACTGGAATGATATTATGTTTGTATAAATAATGGACTGAAAAAAAAATAACACACGAAGCCAATACGTTTGAATACATATTACTAGAAATGTAAATAAATTATAAAATGTCTAATGAATTTAGTGTTCTCCAAAAGTCGGTTTTCGTGAGATCGTAACAACATTTTATTGTTTAAAAGTAAAGGGTTTTATCACTTTAAATTTCCAATTTCCAAAAAAAAGTTGCAAAATATTTATATAGATAATCTCATATACTTTCTAATTTATACTGAGGACGGGAACTAAAAGCTAGATTTTTCGAAAAATAATTGAAAAGATGTAGTCGATGTATAGTGATGATCTTGTAAGAAGCCTTTTTAAGAACAATAATAACTTTTATTTTTTATCGAGTACAATGAGAAATACCTTCACGATGTGATGTAAACCAACCGACTTACAGTTTCTTAATTAGCACGTAAATGAAATAATAATGAAAACAAGATGGCCACTACAATGCTCGTTAAATGTTAAGACCTGCTCTGCTCTGCTCTTTGCGAGTAGCATCTATAACGAGAGTACTAATTGAGTTTTCATTAAAAATAACAACTAGAGGTTGCCTTTTTAATTCTCTTACTCGCATTCGTTTGAAACTTTCCAAGTGTAAATATTGCTTTGGCGACGAGAGAAATGATTTCTTATTTTAATGTTCTTTACTATTATAACGAAGTAAATATTACTTGCGGGTTCAAAACGAAATGAGCGCCTTTTAATTGTCAAGGGTTCAATTTAAAATATATAATCTATGTTTTTTTTTCTCATGCTGCTTGTACATGAAGTCGTCTCACCCACACAATGACATCGTGTAAGCTCTTTCACTCATACTAACGCACGCCGATATTAATTTAACGAGGAAGTGCCTAAGTAAATAGATCTACATATGTATATGTTTTTGGAAATCTGTTGTAAGTATCGATCACTGTATTGGCGCTGCTTGATGGAATAAGTTAAGTAAACCCACACTTCAGAAGTAGATGAACTCATCTGCGAGACATTTACAGGTACTTTATTATTATATTATGACTATTCTACAATATTTTTAATGACTTCATTTTTGTGTAATGAATAAATTTGAACGGTAAATACTTTTTTTTGAGTCGAGATATCAGTTTTTGTTGCATAACTGATGTGAGCTTAATACGTTTATTTTGAATCGATATATAATTTCCATAATTGGTCTAATGGATAACTGCTGACCCCGTGGTCGTGGGTTCAAAACCGTGTTACAACGCCAACAAAATTTTTGTCAATCCTGACAAACATTATCAAAAAATAAACGGTGCCCACAATTGTACATTATAATTCGTCTTAATTCTTTAAGGGACATTCTATATTCAGCTTTAAGCTTTTTTGTGATCTTTTTCTTTTAATATATGTAAGTACTATAGTTTTATCATAAGGCTAACGTATTTCGCGCCACATTTCACTAAATATAATAGAATTTCCTTTGCATCTTGCTATCAAAATACTGTCTGAACGCAAACGATGTCGTTAGAATAGTTTATACTTAGTCTAGTATCAAATGACGTCATTACTGAGTATGAAAGTGACCAAAGCGTGGCGATGGTGCATTTTGACCGCACAAACGCTGTAGCGAGGGAGATTTGACTGCAACAACGACGGTTTAGGGCTTTTTTTTTTTTTTTTTTTTTCTCGCTGGAAAAACGCATTACGCGCTTCCCCCACGTGATGGAAAGTGGGGGGGTGTGTGGGACTCCCCGGAGCCCTGGACGCCGAGTGCGCCCAAGTACGCCGGGTTTACCCACTAAAAAACCAGCGGTACCCTCTCCGTCTTTCGATGGACGCCACGGGATCGCTTACGCATGCTACCGTGACGCCCTGACGGTCGGCCCACCTATGCGGGCCTCTAACACCTAGGGGTGATTCCCGGGGTACTGGGACCCCCCTAGTCCCTGCGGCGCCTATTGAGGCGGTGGGAGAAGGTGCGCGTAGCGCCTTTTCCTCCTCCCCGATCGTCTTCTGCGGAGCGAGTCAGCGGCGGCACTCTCTTCCCGCTCCCGCTCCGCGGCTTCCTTCTGCGACATGACACTTTCGCAGAAGGAGCGCATCTCTGACCAGCACATCTCGCTACCGAGCATGGCGTTGATGATGCTCGGCAGCGAAAGGTCTCCGCCCATAGTCGCCGCAAGGGTGTGCCTCTGGGGCCCCCACGCAGCACACTCGTACAGGGTGTGGTACGCCGAATCCACTGGCGCACCACACTCGTGGCAGCAGGGTGACTCCTCCCGCCGCGCTATCCCGTGCAGGTACTTACCGAAGCATCCGTGTCCAGTAAGTACCTGCGTCATTCTGTACGACAGTGTGCCGTACTTCCTCTCGACCCAGCGACTCAAGTGGGGACGGATCGCCTCCACTGTCGCTAGGCCCGCCGTGGGTGACCCCAGATCTTCCTGCCATCGGACGATCAGGGCTTGCTGGGCTAGAGCCCTGATCCGCCCGATCTCCGCCGACCCTGGACGTTCGCCGCGGTCCCTCGCCTCGACCCGGAACCGGTACACCTCCGCGAGCACCTCCGCCTGGAGCTCCCAGGGCGGATCGCCCGCGAGAAGTGTCGCCGCAGTCCACGACACCGTACGCCTCTGATGCCTCTCACCGCTATGACCCTCTGCGGCTTGCGCAGCAGGGCCCGATTTTTAGTGGTGAGGGCATCTATCCAGATCGGGGCACCGTAAAGCGCCATCGACCTCACTACGCCGGAATAGAGACGCCGGCATAGTGACCCCGGCCCCCCCACATTCGGAAGGAGGCGACCAAGAGCGGCGGCGGCGTTGATGAGCCTCGGGCCGAGTTGGATAAAATGCTGCCCGAAGCTCCATCGACCGTCCAGGATCAGGCCCAGATACCTCATCTGGGCCTGCACCTTGATCACCGTCCCGTGGACGGTGATACTCGCACCTCGTGGGGGTCCTTTCCGTGGACCGTGGAAGAGGAGGGCCTCCGTTTTGGATATGGAGACCCTCAAGCCCAGCATTTCCATGCGGTCCACGGTGAGAGCCGTTCCGACTTCGGCGAGGCGAGCCGCCTCCCGGAAGTCCCGCCCAATGGCCGTGACGAGGGTGTCGT